>NW_007251314.1:143152-145478 GCF_000164805.1 Carlito syrichta | reverse complement strand
GTGGCCGGGAACGGCCACTGCACTCCAGTCTGGGTGACAGTGAGACTCCAACTCAAAAAATAAAAAATAAAGTGTACAATCCAGTAGGTCTTAGTATGTTCACAAAATTGTGAAACTATTGCCACAATCAGTTTGAGAACATTTTCATCACACAGAAAAAAAATTCCATGAATACTAGTAGTCATTTTCCATCTTTTTCCCCCATCCCAACCACAGGCAACTAGTCATTTTCCATCTTTTTCCCCCATTCCAACCACAGGCAATTTCTTTTCTACTTTTGTCTGTATATATTTGCTTATTCTGGACACATTAAAAAATATTTTTCCTCTCTGTTATTATGTATCCATTGACCAACATTTCTCTTATCCCCTTCCCCTAACTACCCAAATCTCTGGTAACCACCATTCTACTCTCTACTTTTATGAGGTCAACTTTTTTTTTTTTTTTGGAGTTGGAGTCTCACTCCGTTGTCCAGGCTGGACACTCCGTTGTCACGGCCACCCCAGCATCGACCTGCTCGGCTCTGGCGATCCTTCCGCCTCAGCCTTCCAAGTAGCCGAAACTACAAGTGCGCGCTACTACACCCAGCTCATTTTTGATTTATTGTAGAGAAGAGGTCAGGCCTATTTGCCCCGGCTGGTCTGGAACCCCAGGCTCAGGCAATCCACTCACCTCGGCCTCCCAAAGTACTGGGATTACAGGCTGAGCCACTGAACCTGGCCTGTGAGGTCAACTGTTAAAGATTTCACCTATAAGTGAGGTCTTGTGCCATCTGTCTTTCTGTGCCTGACTTATTTCACTTCGTATGATGTTCTCCAGGCTCACCCATGTTGTTGCAAATGACAGAATTTCATTTTTTTTGCAGGTTGAATGTGGTATGTGTGTGTGTATGTGTATGTAGAGACACACACACACACACACACACACACACACACACACACACACACACACACAAAACCACATTTTCTTTATACATTGATGGACACTTAGGTTGATTCCATATCTTGGCTATTGTGAATAGCGCTACAATAATCATGAGAGTGCATATATTTCTTCAGCATGCCGATTTCATTTCCTTTTGATATATACCCAGAGGTAAGATTGTTGATCACATAGTAGTTCTATTTTTTTTTTACCATTATTCAACTACTGAATTATGTTTTTTTATCCTACTTCAAGACACTTAACAAATCTCAATTTGTTTTGAAACAGACCATCTCCTTAGCCAAACAAAACTGTAGAATCTTTCTTGGTTCTGTCACACATATGCCTGTTTTCTGTTTTGTTAAGAAAGAGGTGTCTGATCGCGTTAACAGTTTCTTATCCACAGTGGAATGCCACAACTGCCACCACAATAACAACTGCAGATCAGTAACTGTGAAAGGTAGTTATATTTTTAATATTGTGTTTTTCATAATGGCTATATTAATTTACATTCCTGCCAACAGTGGGTAAGGGTTCCCTTTTCTCCACATTTTTGCCAACACTTGTCATCTTTCATGCTTTTGATAATAGCCATTTTAACAGTTATGAGGTGATATCGTGGTTTTGATCTGTGTTTTCCTGATGATTAGTGATGTTGTACATTTTTTCATATACTTGCCAGTCATTTGTATGTCTTCTTTTGAAAAAATGTTTATTCGGCCTTTTATCCATTTTGAATAGGGTTAATTGGTTTTCTTGCTTTTGAGTTGTTTCAGTTTCTTATACATTTTGGATATTAACCCCTTATCAGATAGTTTGCAAATATTTTCTCCCATTCTGTAGGTTCTCTCTTCACTTTGTTGATTGTCTTCTTTACTGTGCAGAAGCTTTTTAATCTGATGTAATCCCATTTGTCTATTTTTTGTTGTTGTTGTCTTTGCTTTTGAGGTCATATCCAAAGCACCATTGCCCAGATCAATGTGAGAATTTCCCCTATGTTTTCCTCTAGTAGTTTCATAGTTTCTGGTCTTACATTTCTCTTTAACCCATTTTCAGTTGATTTTTTTGTATATGTTGAGAGATAAGGTTTTAATTTCATATTTCTGCATGTAGATATTCAGTTTTCCCAACATCATTTATTGAAAAGACTGTACTTTTCTCAATGTGTGTTTTGGTACCTTTGTCAAAAATCAGTTGACTGTAAATGTGTGAATTTCTTTCTGGGTTCTCTATTCTGTTCCATTGGCTGATGTGTCTGTTTATACGCCAGTACTGTGCTGCTTTGGTTATTATAGCCTTACAGTATATTTTCAAGTCAGTTAACATGATGCTTCCAACTTTGTTCTTTTTTTTTTTTTTTTTTGAGTTGGAGTCTCACTCTGTTGTCCAGACTGGAGTGCAG
>NW_007251314.1:130196-143132 GCF_000164805.1 Carlito syrichta | reverse complement strand
ACTCACCTCAGCCTCCCAAAGGCGCGGGATTACAGACTGAGCCACCGAGCCCGGCTAGCTTTGTTTTTTTGCTTAAGATTGGCTTTGACATTTTGGGTCTTTTGTGATTCTATACCAATTTTAGGATTTAAAAAAAAATTTCTGTGAAAAATCATTAGTTTGCATTGAGCCAACATGGTACAACGTGGTTGTAGGAATTGCATAGACTCTGTAGCTCACTTTGTGTGATTTGGACATTTAAATAATATTAATTCTTCTAGTCCATGAACAGAGGATATAATTCCATTTGTTTATGTATTCTTCAATTTCTGTCATCGATATTTTATAGTTTTCATTGTTAGAGATCTTTTTTTTTTTTGAGTTGGAGTCTCACTCTGTTGCCCAGACTGGAGTGCAGTGGCTGCTTCCGGCCACTGCAGCCTCGACCTGCTGGGCTCCGGCGATCCTTCCGCCTCAGCCTTCCAAGTAGCCGGAATTACAGGGGCATGCTACCACGCCCGGCTGATTTTTTGATTTATCGTAGAGATGAGGTCTCGCTGCCCAGGCGGGTCTCGAACCCGCGGGCTCAGGCAATCCACTCACCTCAGCCTCCCAAAGGCGCGGGATTACAGGCTGAGCTACCGAACCCGGCAGATCTTTTACCTCCTTAGTTAAGTTTATTCCTAGGTATTTTTTCATAGCTATTGTTAAATGAGATTGTCTTCTAGATTTATTTTTCAGATAGTTCACCATTAGTATACAGAAGCCCTACTAATTATTGTGTGTTGATTTTTTTACATTGCAACTTTACTGAATTTGTAACTTTCTCCTTTCCGATTTGGATGCCTTTTGTTTTTCTGTCTTGACTAATTGGTGTGGTGAGGACTTCCAGTATTATGTTGAATAGAAATGGTGAAAGTAAGCATCCTTGTATTGTTGCAGATTTTAGAAGAAAAGTTTTCAACTCTTCCCTGTTCAGTATAATGTTAGCTGTGGATTTGTTATATGTCGTCTTTATTGTGTTGAGGTACATTTCTTCTCTATCTAATTTATTGAGAGACTTTGTCATGAAGGGATGTTAAATTCTGTTAAATGCTTTTTGGCATCTATTGAAGTGATCATATGGTCTTCGTCCTTCACTCTATTAATGTGATCATGATTATTGATTTGCATATGTTGAACCATCTTTGTGTCCATGGGATGAATCCCATCTGATCATGGTGAATAATCTTTGAAATATGCTGTTGGATTCAGTTTGCTAGTAATTTGTTGAGAAAATTTATACCTATATTCATCAGGGATATGGGTCTGTAGTTTTCTTTTTTCTGTTGTGTTCTCATCTGGTTTTGGTATCAGAGTAATGCTGGCCTTGTAGGATGAGTTTGGAAGTATTCAGCTTTCTTCAGTTTTTTGGGAAACGTTTGTGAAGAGTTATTATTCGTTCTTCTTTAAATGTTTGGTAGAATTCACCCATCAGGTCCTGGGCTTTTCTTAGATGGGAGGCTTTTTATTAGTGTTTCAATCTCCTTGCTCATTATTAATCTGTTCAGATTTTTTATTTCTTTCTAATTCAGTCTTGGTAGGTTGTATGTTTCTAGGAATTTATCCACTTTGTCTAGGCTTTCTAATTCATTGGGGAATAATTGTTCATAGTAGTCTTATGGCCATTTGTATTTCTTTCTTTCTTTCTTTCTTTTTTTTTTTTTTTGAGTTGGAATCTCACTCTATCACCCAGGTTAGAGTGCAGTGGCACACTTACTGCCATCCCAGTGTCAACCTGCTGGGCTCTGGCGATCCTTCTGCCTCAGACTTCCAAGCAGTCGAAACAACAACAGGCATGCTACCACATCTGGCTAATTTTTTAACTTTATTGTAGAGATGAGGTCTTGCCAAGTTGCCCAGGCTGATATTGAACCCGTGGGCTCAGGCAGTCCTCTCACCTCGGCCTCCCAAAGTGCTGGGATTATAGGTGTGAGCTACTGCACCTGGCCTGCTCTGATCTTTATTATTTATTTCCTTGTACTAATTTTGGGTTTAGTTTGTTCTTATTTTTCTAGGTCCTTGAGGTGTAATGTTAGATTATTTGAGATCTTTTTTTTCTTAATGTAAGCATTCATTGCTATTACTTTCCCTCTCAGAGCTGCTTTTTCTGTATTCCATAGATTTTGTTGTGTTACCATTTTCATTTGTCTCAAGAAATTTTTTAATTAAACAAAAATTTTTTCATTGATCCATTGACTTTTCAGGAGCCATGTTGTTTAATTTCCACATATTTGTGAAGTTTTTGAAATTTCTTCTGATATTGATTTTTGGTTTTATATCATTGTGGTCTGAAAAGATTCTTGGTATGATTTCTATATTCTTAAATTTGTTAAGACTTTTTGTGGCCTAACATATGATCTATCCTTTAGAATGTTCTATGTGCAGTTGAGAAGAGTGTGTATTCTGTAGCTGTTAAATGGAGTAGTTTGTAAATGTCTATTAGGTCCATTTGGTCCAGAGTGTGGTTTAAATCTGATGTTTCTTTGTTGATTTTCTCTCTGGATGATGTGTTCATTGCTGAAAGTAGGATGTTGAAGTCCCCAAGTATTATTGTATTATAATCTAGCTCTACTTTTAGATCTATTAATATTTGCTTTGTATATTTAGGTGTTCTGGTATTGGGTGCATATATGTTTCCAATTGGCATATACTCTTGATGAATTGACCCCTTTATCATTATATAATGACTTTCTTTGTTTCTTTTTATAGTTTTTGAATTGCATTCTATTTTATCTGATATAAATGTCATTACTCATGCTCTCTTTTGATTTTCATTTGTATGAAATATCTTTTTCCAACCCTTCACTTTCAGTCTGTGTGCAGCCTTATAGTTGAAGTAAGTCTCTTTCGGGTAGCATATAGTCGGATCATGTCTTTTAATCCATTCTGCCATTTTTATCCACTGGATAATTTAATCCACTTACATTCAAGGTAAATATTGATATGGAAGGTAAAAGTACCATTTTGTTCATGTTTTCTAGTTGTTTTGTAGATTATTTCCCCCTTTCTTCCTCTCTTACTGTCTTCCTTTGCAGCTAAGTGATTTCTCTCTAGTATTATGTTTTGATTCCTTGGTTTTTACTTTTAGTGTGTCTGTTATAGGTATTATACTTTGTGGTTACTACAAAGCTGACAAATAACATCTTATAAGAAGTTTTTAAAACTGATAGCAACTTAACTTTTATTGCCAAAAAGCCATCTATGCTGCTGGGCGTGGTGGCTCATGCCTGTAACCCTAGTACCTTGAGAGGCTGAGGCGAGAGAATTGCCTGAGCTCAGGGGTTCAGACCAGTCTGAGCAACATGGCATGCCCTCATCTTTACAATAAATTTAAAAATTATCCAGGCATAGTGGCGCGTGCCTGTAGTTCCAGCTACTTGGAAGTCTGAGGTGGAAGGATCGCCGGAGCCCAGCAGGTCGAGGCTGCGGTGGCCGGAAGCGGCCACAACACTCCAGTCTGGGCGACAGAGTGAAACTCCAACTCAAAAAAAAAACAAAAAAAAAAACCCTCCATGCTTTAACTGCTTTCCATTACAATTTGGATGGATTAAAAGTAAAGTTTTTTATTTCATAATTTACATCTTTTTATATTGCACATTTCTTAACAAATTTTTGTCGTTATTAATATTTTAATATTTTTGTCTTTTGGCCAGGTGCAGTGGCTTATGCCTGTAATCCCAGCACTTTGGGAGGCCAAGGTAGGAGGATTGCTTGAGCCCAGGAGTTCAAGACCAGCCTGGGCAACACAGTGAGATCTCATCTCTACAAAAACTCAAAAAATTAGCCAGGTGTGGTGGCACACGCCTGTAGCTTTGGAGGCTGAGACAGGAGGATTGCTTGAGCCCAGGAGCTGGAGGCTGCAGTGACCCATGATCACGCCACTGTACTACAGCCTGGGAAACAGAGGTTGCCTTGACTCAGGAAAAAAATAGAGGAAGAAGAAAAGAGTGGAGGAAGATCAAAAGTCTGCCTTAGGGCAAGTGAAAGGAGTGCAGGAGAAGGCCTGAGAGATTCTGTTTCTGACACCTGCCCTGTGACCTGACACACCCAACACTGTAATAAAAGACTGTAGTAAGGGCTATGAGAGTTTTGAACAAGGAACAGTGGATGAAAACCAATATCTATAGCATAATGCCACAGGTATATGCATGTTATATAAACATTAGTATTGTTATATCTTTATGATAAATTGACCTCTTTGTCGTTATGAAGTATCTCTATTTCTGGCATATTACTTGTTCTAGAGTTTACTTTGTCTTAATATAGCCACTCCAACTTTCTTACAATCTGTTTGCATGGCATATTTTCCATTTTCTTTACTTATTTTTTTTTTTAAGCAGAATTTATTGAGAGGACAGGAAAGCTCCCACAGTGGGAGGGGACCCGAAGGAGTTGCCCATCCTCTTTACTTTTAATCTACCTATTTTAATATATCCAAATTACAGTTAAAGTGTGTTCTTATAGTCAACAAATAGTTGTTTCTTGTTTTTGCATTCAATATGATAATTTAATAACAGGTCATCATATTTATTGTAATTATCAATAGAATTGGGTTTAGGTCTACCCATTTGCTGCTTCTTTTTGTCCCGTGTCTTCTTCGTTACTGTATTCATCTGTTTCCTCACTAGATTGAGGGGGCTTTTGTTGTTGTTGTTTGTTTTGTCTTTAGTATTCTATTTTTATCTCTGTTCTTGGCTTATTTACATGTTTGTTTTATGAGTTTAGTGGTTGTTCTAAAGCTTAAAATATGCATTTTTAATTCATCCAAGGCTTCTTTCAAATAATATTAAACAATTTCAAACAAAATATTTTTTTAATTTTAGAAAAGTGTGGTACAATTCAGGGTTATTCATTATGCAGGTACCCTTATTGATGAGGTATGCCCCCCCAAACAAAATTTTTATTTATTTTTTCGAGTCAAGAGTCTCACTCTGTCGCCCAGGCTGTAGTACAGTAGCATGCTCACGGCCACCACAGTCTCGACCTGCTGGGCTCGAGAGACCCTTCCACCACAGCCTTCCAAGAAGCTGGAACTACAGGCATGTGCTACCCTGCTCAGCTCATTTTTTCTTGATTGATTGTAGAGATGAGATCTCACCAAGTTGCCCAGGCTGGTCTCGAACCCGTGGGCTCAGGCAATCCTCTTACCTCGGCCTCCCAAAATGCTGGGATTATAGGCATGAGCCACTGTGCCTGGCCCCCCCCAAAATTAAGAACATTGCAATATACTTCTATTCCCTCTTCCTGTGCTTTGTATTATGTCACAATGCATTTCTCTTCTTAGTACATTAAAAACATAAAGCATTGCTATTATTTTTGCTTAGTCAATATGTTTTAAGAAGAATTTTAAAATGAAAAAAAAAATACTTCTTACAGCTACCATTTCGACTACTGCTCATTTATTTGTATAGATTCAGGTTTCCATCTGGCATCATTTTCCTCCCATTTCAAGAACTTCCCTGAATGCTTTTTGTAGTTCTGATCTACTAGCAGTAAATTATCTCAGCTTTTATTTGTCTGAGAGTCTTTGTTTTCGGTTATGAAACATATAATCTTATGAACATATGAAATATATTCAGCTATGTAAGAATATTTCAGTGCATAGTTTTAATTTGAGTTTTTTTTCTTTTGGCACTTTAATGATGTAATTTCTTGTCCTCTTGTTTCATTGTTTCTACTGGCTTTCCTGTCATCATTCTTATCTTTGTTTCACTCTGACATCTTATTCTGTTTCAAGCTGCTTTTAAGATTTTCGCTTCTTTTTTTTTTTTAAGAAATTTTATTATCATATATCTTATTTCAGTTCTTTTCTGTTTATCCTGCTTGGGATTTATTGAGTTTCTTAGAACTGGAGATTTAAAGTTTTCATCAAATTAGGAAAATTTTAGGCCAGGATTTTTCAAATATTTTTATGTCCCCCCATTCAATCTTCTTCTGGGACTTTAGTTGCACTTATTTTAGAATGCTTGGTATTATTCCACAGGTCACTGGTGTTCTGTCTTCTTTTTTCATCATTTTCTTCTCTCTGTACTTTTTATTTTTTGATAGTTTCTGTTGCTATTTCTTCAAGTTCATTGATCTTTCCTTCTGCAGTGTCTAAGTTGCTATTAATCTTTTCAGGAGAATTTTTCATTTTAGATATGGTATTTTTAATTTCTAGCAGTTACACTTTTTATTTTTAAATCTCTTTTGTTTCTCTACTTATCAGGTTCACTTTTTGAAAAATAACACAGTTTTAATGTCCTTGACTGCAGATGCCATTATCTTTGTTATTGACTGATCTTCGCCTAGGCTAGAAGGTAGTGGCAGCCACCGCAGCCTTGAGCTAGAAGGTAGTGGCAGCCACCGCAGCCTTGACCTGCTGGGCTTAGGCGATCCTTCTGCTTCAGCCTTCCAAGTATCTGGAACTATAGGCGCACACCACCATGCCCAGCTAATTTTTTGATTTACTGTAGAGACGAGGTCTCACCAAGTTGCCCAGGCTGGTCTTGAACCCCTGGGCTCAGGCAAAACTCTCACCTTGGCCTCCCAAAGTGTGGGATTACAGGCTGAGTCACTGCGCCCGGCTGACTGATCTGTTTTATTTACTAGTTTTTCTCCTGGTTATGGATGTGGAGTTGTGGGTTCAGTATAATACTTTTCAGATTTGTCTTAAAGCTTCGTGATGGTAGGCCTGGAGAAGTCTTCTCCAGGAGCAGCTCAATCCCACTGTCAAAGAATGGTCTTTTTGGGATCTCTATGATGTGCCCCATCCAAAACTTGGATATCCTCTAGTAGTTCTTTACAGGCCCTTGAGGATTTCACCCTATCCATATACATCCAGGATCCATATACATCCAATATTCAGCAACGATTCAAGGCGACCTCTATGTAAACTTCTGGAATGCCTTTTCTTCATAAGTGCATCTCCTCCAGAATTCTTCCTGGCAACTCCTCACTGTCTTCTCAGCTCAGTGAGGCCACTCTGCTTCACCTGTGCTCTTCCTCCCTGCTCTGCAGACTAGAATGTGTCTTCAGGCAGAAAACCAGGCTGATTGTCCGGCACATCTCATTTGTTTTTTTTTCTCAGGGACTAGAATTCTGTGCTGCCCAATATGTAATGTCTGAAAATAGTTGTTTCATATATTTTCGTCTACTTGTCTAGTTGTTTACAGTGGGAGGAAAAATCGGATCCCTGCTTGTCCATAGTGGCTGAAAGTAGAAATATTCACTGAATTTTACATTTCAATTATTTTATTTTATTTCAAGAGGTTTTGTTTAGAATTTTTGAAAAATCTTAATGGTCAATTTATGTCTTCTTGTTCTCTGAAAATATTTTCAAATTTTCTTCTATTTTTAAAACATAGTAAACATAGCTCTGTTATAATCTTTGATAATGCTAATATTTGGAAGTCACTGTGGGTCTATTTTTACTGTGTTGTTTCTGATGGCTGTTGCTGATGGCGTCTTGTTTTTGTGTGCTTGGTTGTCTCTCTCTTATTTATTCATTTATTTTGGAGGACCCTATAGGAATTCTTAAAGACCTAGAATGAGGGTATATTTATCCAGATAGGATTTTTGCTTCTATCCAATCCATAGACACTAGAAAGACACTACTTGAAATTGTTCTTGACTTGAGCTTTTGTGACAACCAGGGTAAAAAAAAAAAAAATCAGGCTGCAAATTTAAGATATAGCTGGGGCCAGGCACAGTGTCTCAGCCTGTAATCCTAGCATTTTGGGAGGCCAGGGTGAGAGGATTGCCTGAGTCCAAGGATTCAAGACCAGCCTGGGCAACTTGGTGAGACCTCATCTCTACAATAAATCACACACAAAAAAACTAGCCAGGCATGGTGGCATGCATCTGTAGTTCTAGCTATTTGGAAGGCTAAGGTAGAAGGATCGCCTAAGCCCATCAAGTTAAGGCTGCAATGGCTGTGAGCGTGCCACTGCACTCTGGCCTGGGTGACAAGAGTGAGACTCCAACTCAAAAAAAAAACAAGATACGACTGGTTTGTAGTTATAGGGTGTCAGGAACTTTTCAAATTTCCTCTTGTTTTGTCTATTTCTGAAACAGCTTTTCTTACATTCCCTGTTATAAAGAAGGGCTGGGTGCAAGTTTCTGGTTCATTTTTATACTGAAGATGTAGCCCTTTGAAGTCTCAGATTTAAAAGAGAGAAGAGAAAACTTTTCTTTCTTGAGAGACTTGCCCATAGCAGGTCTTTCTGCCATGAAGCTTCCTGTCTCCTCCTCCTTTCAACAATAAACTCTGTTTTAAAACTTTAAAAAAAAAAAAAATAAAAAAAAAATAAAAGAGAGAAGAGTTGCTACTCCAATCTTTACTTTGTACAGACTCTGGTGCTTTATATATGGCCTCCTTGGCCCCCTTTTATATTTGAAATGCCATGAAATTGGAAACTGCAGATATGGTTTCTTGTATTTGGAATATACCTTCTGGACAAAGTGCCTTTGGAAGTCCCCTTTCTCTACTGCTTTTGTCTGTACTTTGATTTTTGCCTGATAATGCCTTATCATTTTGTCAACATTTTTATTTTTTAAGACGATTAAAAATATTTTCCCGGCTGGGCTCGGTGGCTCAGCCTGTAATCCTGCACTTTGGGAGGCCGAGGTGAGTGAATTGCCTGAGCCCACGGGTTCGAGACCCGTCTGGGCAACTTGGTGAGACCTCATCTCTACAATAAATTAAAAAAAAAAATTAGCCAGGCATGGTATCGTGCGCCTGTAGTTCCAGCTACTTGGAAGGCTGAGGCGGAAGGATCGCTGGAGCCCAGCAGGTCAAGGCTGCGGTGGCCAGGAGCGGCCACTGCACTCCAGTCTGGGCGACAGAGTGAGACTCCAACTAAAAAAAAAAAAATTTTTCCCAGCCTTTTAAGTTATTTCCAATGAGAAAATTGGTCCAAATATCTATATTACTAGAATAGCATATAGTATTTTGTTTTCTAAGGTGTGATAAAACTATCCTTATTTTACTTATCTTATCAATCAGTCTGGGCAAGACTCCACTGCAGTTCGTCTAGAGCAATGAGCTGAATTTTTAAGCATTTGTACGAGTTAGCTAAGTGAAGAATGATGGTGGGGTTGGGGTTGGTATTGGATGTGAGAGGGTAAGGTGGGCCCCAAAACTATAAGTAATTAAATGGGGCCAGAACATAGAATATGAAGAGATTCATGGGGAAAGATGAGACCAAAATGGTCAACAGGCTCACATCAAAAAGTCTAACAAGTAATTTCTCTTACATAGCACAATGCCATGGGAACATTATGCACATCGTTGTCTAAGTAAACTGTGCTCCCTAAAATTCTGTAATATGAAGCTTAAAAGATTGACTTTAACCCACTAGTCCCAGAAGGAAGGAAGGGAGATGTAGACAGTGAATAAGAGACCCCTTTGTTAGAGCAGAGACCACGGAGTCTCCAAGAAGCCTGTAGAAAAGCCTATTCTCTAGGCCAGGCTTGGTGATTCAGCCTGTAATCCTAGCACTTTGGGAAGCCGAGGCAAGTGGATTGCCTGAGCCCATGGGTTTGAGACCAGCCCAGGCAACGTGGCAAAACTTCATCTTTACAATAAATCAAAAATTAGCCGGGCGTGATAGCGCGTGCCTGTAGTTCCAGCTACTTGGAAGGCTGAGGTGGAAGGATCGCCAGAGCCCAGCAAGTCGACGCTGGGGTGGCCGTGAATGTGCCACTGCACTCCAGACTGGGTGGTGGAGTGAGACTCCAATAAAAAAAAAAAAAAGAAAATGCTTCTCCTGGGATCCCCCGTGGTCATCAACTCTCTAGACTCACACAAACTAAGTTATGGCCCTGAAGGTGGGTATCTTCTAGGGTTCACTCCAGGCTCTGTCTAACTCAGATCAGTAATGCCAGGCTAGTGACGTCCTTTCTCATCTGGAAAATAAAGGAAAAGGAGGCCATCTCCTAAGGGGTCAAGTGGTTCTATCTGATTCAACCCCTTATTCCAAGGAATTCTGAAACACTTTTAAAGCTGATAGCCATTGGAAAACTGCCTCCTGATGTCCGGCCCCCTGACAACCTGTTTGATGACCCGATTGCCATCTACAACACCTGGCTCAATGGCCCTCCCCAGCACATCAAGACCATGGTCCTCAGCAAGGTGACTGAATGCAACTTAGAGAGTCAGTTTTTGAAGGTTAGTAAAGGTAACTGAGGGGGGCCTAGAAAACCTTGGACACAACAGAAATTTTAACTTTTATTAGCACCAGAAAAAGTCCAGAAGCACCAGGATAACCTGCAGCCCCGGTGATACAAATAAATATAGCTTGCAGAATGCTCTTCCATGAATAATGCTAGATGGATCGGTTTCCATGTCAGAGGGTTAGCTTGGAGATCTGATTTTCTTAGTGACCTAAGGCTTTTAAGGAATTTTCCAGGAATGACAGAATGTACATTTATATGTATTTTTTGTTGCTGTTGTTGTTTAGTTCAATGACACTTTAACTTCTGTTCTCTCTCTCTTTGCAGATTAAGGAGGGCCCAAGCTTTGTATTCATGTGCTTTATTTATTTATTTTTTTTGAGTTGGAGTCTCACTCTGTTGCCCAGACTGGAGTGCAGTGGCCTTCCAAGTAGCTGGAACTATAGGCATGCGCTACCATGCCTAGTTATTTTTTGATTTATTGTAGAGATGAGGTCTTGCCAAGTTGCCCAGGTGGGTCTCAAACTCATGTACTTTATTATTATTATTATTATTATTTTTTTTTTTTGAGTTGGAGTCTCACTTTGTCGCCCAGACTGGAGTGCAGTGGCCGCTCCCGGCCACCACAGCCTCGCCTGCTGGGCTCCAGCTATCCTTCCGCCTCAGCCTTCCAAGTAGCCGGAATTATAGGCATGTGATACCATGCCTGGCTGATTTTTTGATTTATTGTAGAGATGAGGTCTCGCTGCCCAGGTGGGTCTTGAACCCGCGGGCTCAGGCAATCCACTCACCTCAGCCTCCCAAAGGCGTGGGATTACAGGCTGAGCCACCAAGCCCGGCTTCATGTGCTTTATTAAAACCATGTCATTTCTTCCTGGATCTGTCTTCTGGGTTAATGCCTTCTTCCTGCTGTTGTTGTTCCAAGGGATAAGCACTATGATAGGGCTCATGCAGAGTATTATTATTACTATTATTATTTTTGAATTGAAGTCTCACTCTGTTGCCCAGACTGTAGTGCAGTGGCCGCTCCCAGCCACCGCAACCTCGACCCGCTGGGTTCCGACGATCCTTCTGCCTCAGCCTTCCCAGTAGCCAGAATTACAGGCGCGCGCTACCACACCCAGCTAATTTTTTATTTATTGTAGAGATGAGGTCTCGCCAAGTTGCCCAGGCGGGTCCCGAATCCGCGGGTTCAGGCAATCCACTCACCTCAGCCTCCCAAAGCGCGAGATTACAGGCTGAGCCACCGAGCCCGGCTCATGCAAAGTATTATTACCCCACTCCAGGACACCTTCTCTTCCCTCAGGAAACATACAAAGCTGCTCACAGGTACTTTGACCTAACAATGACCCTGACTGCATTGGTACCCTTATCCAATCCCGGTCTATGGCCTTCTCTTAGCGCTTGTCACCCAGCCAGACCTCTGACCTTGATCGGATCCAATGTTTCCTCCAGTGGGCCTCTCTGTGCTCATGTTCCTGTGTGGCCTCTTCTTCACTCGACCTTCAGGCTTCTACTTCATCAGACTGCTGAATGAATACTGGACGGTCTTCCAGTATTCTTGATCTTCCCCATCATGATCATCATCATCCTTGAAAACATGTCTGTAGCCTGAGCCTATGGAGCCAAGAGGTGATGCCTTAGGACCGGATTCCCTCAGAATATGGGACTCTAGGGAAGGCTGACCCTTTTCCTATTGCCTCTGCTCTCACCTAACTACAGTGACAACTACAACCACAGTGAATAAGGGACCCTTAATTTCAAGGCCTTCTGAATATTTTTTTCCCATTTATTCATCTTCTGAATTTTTTTTCATTTGTTCATTTGACATATATTTTGAGTGCTTCACATGTGCCAGGTACTGCTTTAGTCACCAGGGATACCACACTGAATAAAACAGCGATCCCTGTTCTCAGAAAGTGTATATTCTAGTGGTGTAGAGAGACAATAAGCAAGTTAACACATAAAAATGATAAGTGATAGGAGGAAATCAAAGAATGGGGTAAGATGATCCATAGGAGGAGTGTGTGTGGATGCTAATTTAGACAGGATTGTAGGGAAGGCCTTTCTGATAAGGTGACATGTGAGCAGACTCCTAATTGAAATGAGGGAGGGAGCCAATGCAATATTTTGGGAAAGAGTATTCCAAGCATTACCAAGGAAATATCATACCTGGAGTTTGTGAGGAACAAGGAGTTCAGAGAGGCTGGAATAGAATGTAAGGAGAAGAGGTCAGAGAGGTAATGGGGGCCAAATCACGTAGGGCCTTGTTTTTTTTTTTTGAGTTGGAGTCCCACTCTGCCGCCCAGACTGGAGTGCAGTGGCCGCTCCCGGCCACTGCAGCCTCGGCCTGCTGGGCTCCGGCGATCCTTCCGCCTCAGCCTTCCGAGTAGCCGGAATTACAGGCATGCGCCACCACGCCCGGCTGATTTTTTGATTTATTGTAGAGATGAGGTCTCGCTGCCCAGGCGGGTCTCGAACCCGCGGGCTCAGGCAATTCACTCACCTCAGCCTCCCAAAGGCGCGGGATTACAGGCTGAGCCACCGAGCCCGGCTCGGGGCCTTGTAAGCCAGGGTAAGACTTTTTATTCTGCTTTTTATGCAGAATGAGAGATGAAGTACTGTGGGGTTTTGAGAAGGGGAGTGACATCAGATTTATTTTATTTTATTTTATTTTGTTGTTGAGTTGGAGTCTCACTCGGTTACCCAGACTGGAGTGCAGTGGCCGCTCCCGGCCACTGCAGCCTCGCCTGCTGGGCT
>NW_007251314.1:110444-130176 GCF_000164805.1 Carlito syrichta | reverse complement strand
TGTAGAGATGAGGTCTCGCTGCCCAGGCGGGTCTCGAACCCGCGGGCTCAGGCAATCCACTCACCTCAACCTCCCAAAGGTGCGGGATTACAGGCTGAGCCACCGAGCCTGGTTCAGATTTACTTTTTAAAAGATATCTATGACTGCTGTGTGGAGACTAGACTAAAGATTCATAAGTGAAGCAAGGAGAAGAGTTGAGAATTATGTAATATTTCAAGTGAAAGCTAACAAGCCATGGCCAAGGGTGGTAGAGGTGTAGGCTGGGAGAAGTGACCTGATTCTGGAAGGCAGGACTACCTAAGAAAGGGAATGTGATCATTAGACTGGGACTTAGAAGATATAACTGTGCAATGGAAGAGTGGGAGAATCCAAACCAAATACCAAATACCATGGACTCCTGAGCCTAACTTTTTCCCAGGCTGCTGTGTGGCCATCCAAGTGGTATAATTCAAAGGCCAAAGACTCCACATTTTCATGCAATAATTGTTCTTGGAGTTAGTTTGCTCACTTAGTAACTCATATATTAACTCACTCAACAAACATTACTTAAGACTTTGTGTCAAGAAAGCCTTGTGATACTGGAATATGAATAACTTAGATTGAGCTTCCCTTCTCAAAAAAAAAAAAAGAAAAAAGTCCAAAGAGAAAGACAAATATAAGCAGACAATTCCAGTACATGATGGTAAGTCCAGAGTAGAGGTAACCAAGGACACTCCAGGGGCACAGACAGTTATTTAGGGAAGACTGGAGAGTTAGAGGTGTCCTGGAGGAGAGATTCTTGAGCAGACTCTGGACAGATTAATAGGCAGATAAAGGGAGGTTGGCACTCTAGACCAAAAGAGTCCATGTCTACTGAGATTGAGAATATCGCCTACTACTAAAGTACCTCTTAGTACTAAAGGAGGCTGGATATGTGACTGAAAGAAGCTAAGACATTCCCTGAAAGCCAAGTGCTACTTTCTTTTGTCTGTGTAGTTCACTGCTGGATACCCAGAGCCTAGAAAAGTCTCTGGCATATCCTAGACTTTCCCATATTCGTGGGATAAAGGAAAGGGACTTGGCTTTTATCCTGAGGGCATTGTGTACTCATGAACAGGAGAGGAATGTTTGAAAAATTTTCTTGTGTTGGGATGGAAGACAGACTAGGGATAAAATGAGTGAGGATGAGACTAGAGATGAATCAGGAACTTAAAGGTGCAATAGAGTATGTGAAAAATGCTAAGGTGGATTAGTACTCGCTCAAGGTAGTAAGGCCTGACTGGGCCTCCCACACTCCTCTGGTCCATTCCCAGGTTCCTAACAGACCTGACGATCCTGTTAGACCACCCCATCTCCCCCATCTATGGTTGACTGTGGTGCTGTCTGTGTCCAGTTGTGCTGCTAATCCTGTTAGTGGCCATCATACTTCATGTTTCTATGAAGACCATCACCTACGTGGCCTGGGATTCAAGCATTGTGAGCCTCTGTGCCCAGGACCTAGAACTCCCTAAGGAGTGTGGGCGGGGCCCTTTAATCCACTTTTGGTTGAAGACCCAGTAATCCCATTCACTGACTCCCTGAAGACTCATTAGTCCTCTGCGCTGCTTCCCCACCCACCCTTCACCTCCACAATCCCTCCTCTTCTCCTGGAAACGTTGATATTCTTAACCTTTTTCCCATCTCTCCACAGTCAAAAGAGGTGCTTCGACAATACCCAACATGGGCTCTGCTATTGGTGATCACCCTTTTTCTCGTTGTCACCTTCCCTATCCCTACATACTTTGCATACTGCCTCATCCATGGGATTCCCTTCAGGTCCATGGGAAGGGACAAGCCTAGGACACCTTCCAAATTCCTACCCTTAAGTGGCCAGCTAATGCCTAGTAAAGAGGTCCAAAAAAAGGAAGTTCCACAAGGTGATAAAACAGAGTGCTGATCAACCTGTTGTATGACTTCCCGACTTCTTTCATTTGGCTTGACATCACACATCCTTCAAAACAGATCCAACAAGCAACTCTCAATATCAACCGGCAACTTAATGTCCCTGGATTCAGACCCACTTTTGTTCCCAAGGGGAGGGGCATTATTTGGGAGGGCTTCATGGGGCCTGGCTTTACAGTCCCCTTCTGGGCCCCATCTTCCCTAGTCACCACTGTCATTGTGTCTTCCCCATCCCCTTCCTCACTGAGTTCTTTTCCTTGCCCTGGCAAATTCAGATGCTAGAGTACTAGACTTACCTTATTGAGGGGTTTTTAGCCCAGGGAAACTCCAGAAATGTTGGCTTCAACACAGATAGATAGGGTATTAATGTGCTTGCTACTGCAAAGGGATAAGTCTATCTTAGGTCTAAATGTTGTTTTAAAAAACAAGTTACATCAGTGACTTCAACATTGTTGTGGACTAAATGCATCTGTAAATGCCACAAGTTTGAGAAACTAACGCATTATACTGTTGAGCCTGCCAAGAGTCCCATCACTATTCAGTAGAAGACAACTACTTTTATCATGGGACTAAATTAAACAAATTTCCCCAATGGATGATAACGGAGGGGGGTCTCTTGGAAGTTGTGGGAGGCTGGCGCCATAACTGAGTTGACGTACTTCTCAAAAGGAGATCAGGGTCTGTCAGCGACTGGAGATTGGGGTTGTGGGTAGAAGTGGTTGGGATTCCCAGGCTTCCAGGGAATAGGTTTCCCTTTAACGTTCGGAGCTCTCAGGATTTTAGATTGCTTACAGCCCACGGGTATGTTTCTGTCACGAAGGGTGGAGAAGACATCTCCAGCCACTGGCGGGCGGGACTCGAGGGGTAGGTCTGGCGAATGGAGAGAGCCAAGATACCAGCAGTTTCTGGACCTACGAAGTCTCACGCACCTCAAGCTCGAGGATAGGCGGGCAGGGGGCGTGAACCTACACGTGGCCACCCATTGGCTCTTGTACCCTTAGCCCCGCCCTCCTCGTTTCCAACCCACCCGAATCCAAACGATCTACACCCGGCTTGAAGACTTGCGCAGCTGAGTCGGGTAAGGTGGGGATGGGAGAGGGAAGGCGATGGGTGACCTCCTCACGATCAAATAGGCTGGGTCTGCAGCCTCCTTCCTTTTGGGAACGCAGGCACTGTCCTCCTTTCTGTCCACCCAGCTTTGGAAGCGGAAGGGGATTTGTGGGAGGGAGCTTGAAAAGTAGGGGCTCACCGGATAAACGGATGGGGTGGAATGAAGACTTTAACGTGTCTCCTCCTCCCACCGTACGTTCTTCTGTTCTTAGGTTACTTGTTGAAAGTCCTTTGGCACCTAACCACAACGTTGTTTATTTTGGGAATACCCCACATTGCTTTAGGGAGTATTGACTGAGCGAAAGGAAGACTGACTTCTGTTGTAGAGATACTTCTCCGAATGACCCTGGGGATCTTTACTGTCTAAAGTCGGGCTTCCAAGACTTTAGGTGTGATGAGAGGATTTTCTTTTGGACTGCTGGCAGGAATCTCTGGTCTTCTTCAGCAAAACGGAATCTAGTCCCTTGGCAGAGCATCCTGACTCATGTCCTCACTTTCACGAGAATAATGTGAGACATGGATATTGTCACCCTTCATTTTTCTAAAGAAACCCAGAAGAAAGAAGGGTTCACATGGTGAGTCGGAAGTAGAGCCTGACAAAGATTTTCTTCTGTGACTTTATCTTTTCTAACAGGTTTATTGAGATACAATTCACATACCGTACAATTCACGCATTTAAAGTGTGCAGTTCAATGGCTGTTAGTATCTTCACAGAACTGTGCATCCACAAATAGACTGCAGTCCATTTGTACACTTTCATCAACTCAAAAAGAAACTCCACACCCTTTAGCTATTGTGTCTTCTATTTCCCCAGCCACCACCACCCTTTCCTACCTTTAGGCAACCACTAATTTACTTTCTGTCTCTATATACATTTGCCTATTTTAGATATTTCGTGTGCGTTCATACACCATTTGGTCCTTTGCGACTGACTTCTTTCACTTAGCATGTTTTTGAGATTCATCCATGTTGTAGCATGTATCCGTATTTCTTTTTACAGCAGAATAATATTCCATTATCTGGCTATACCACAGTTTATCTGTCCATTCATCAGTTGATAGACATTGTGTATCTTTCCCACTTTTTGGCTATTATGAATAGTGCTGCTATGAACACTCATAGAAACGTTTGTCGTGGACTTATGTTTTATATTCCTTGGGCATATTCCTAAGAGTGAAATTGCTAGGTCATATGGTAACTCTGTAAAGCCCAGAAAAGCTTCTTTTTTTTAAAGCCTTTCTGCTAGAGCACGTCTGCTAGCAAGGGATTCTCTTAGTTTTTCTTCATCTAGGAATGTTTTCACCTCATCTCATCCTTGAAGGATATTTTTGCTGGATATAGAATTGATACTTGTTGCTATTCAAACTTTAAAGATATTGTTCCACTGTCTTCTGGCTGCCATCTTTTCTGATTAAATCCACATCATTCCAATTATTGTGCCCTTGTATGTAATCTGATGTTTTTTTTCTGACTACTTTATAGATTCTTTTATTTTCTGGAAGCATGATATGTCTGAACATTATTTTCTTTGAGCTTGTCTTGCTTCGGGGTTTGATGAGCTTCTTGAATCTATAAATTTATATCTTTCAAAAATTTTGGGAAGTTTTCAACCATTTTTCTTCAAAAATTTTTTACCCATCCTTTTCACCCTCATTCCTGCACTTTTGATACTATCCCATAGGTCTCTGAGGCTCTGCTTGTTTTGTGTTCATTCTTTTTCCTCTGTTATTCAGATTGAGTTATTTCTTTTTTTCTTTTTTTGGGGGGGATGGGTTTGGAGTCTTACTCTGTTGCCCAGGCTGGAGTGCAGTGGCACACTCACGACCACTGCAGCCTCGACCTGCTGGCTTTCCGCCTTAGCCTTCCAAGTAGCTGGAATTACAGGTATACACCATCCTGCCCACTAAGTTTTCTTGATTTATTGTAGAGGTGAGATCTCTCCAAGTTGCCCAGGCTGGTCTCGAATCCATGGGCTCAGACAGTCTTCTCATCTTGACCTCCCAAAGTGCTGAGATTATAGGCGTGAGTCACTGCGCCCAACTAGATTGAACTATTTCTTTTTTTTTTGAGTTGGAATCTCACTCAGTCGCCCAGACTGGAGTGCAGTGGCCGCTCCCGGCCACCGCAGCCTTGCCTGCTGGGCTCCGGTGATCCTTCTGCCTCAGCCTTCCAAGTAGGAATTCCAAGTAGGAATGAACACGGAATTACAGGCATGCACTACCATACCCAGCTGATTTTTTTATTTATTGTAGAGATGAGGTCTCGCTGCCCAGGCGGGTCTCGAACCCATGGGCTCAGGCAATTCACTCACCTCAGCCTCCCAAAGGTGCGGGATTACAGGCTGAGCCACCGAGCCCGGCTTGATTGAACTATTTCTAATTATATATCTTCAAGTTCTATATAATGCATTTTTTATTTTCAATATTGCACTTGTCAGCTCTAAAATTTCCATTTGGTTCTTTTTTATATTCTTTCTCTGCTTAGAACTTCTATTGTTCCATTAATTTCAGTAGTTTTCACCTTTACCTCATGGAGGATGGTTATAATAGTTATTTTAAAAATCTTTGTCTAATAATTCTGTAGACTGGGTCATCTCAAGATTGACATCTGTCGATTCATCTCAAGATTGACATCTATCTATTGTCTTTCCCTTGGCAATTGCTCAGATTTTCGTGTATGTGTGTGTGTGTTTAAAGTGATGAGTAACTTTGGATTGTATCCTGGGAATTTTGAATATTATGTTGTGAGACTCAGGATCCTGTCTGTCAATATCTTCTGCAGAATGTTGACTTTGTTTGCTTGTTGTAGCAGGCAACTAACTGGACTAGGCTCAGATGGTAAGTTTTGCCATGTCTTCTATGTGTGTTGGTTGCAATGTTAGTTCAATTTGCAATTTGTGTGGACGTGTGCCACCCTGGGGTTAGTCTGTGACTTGGACAACGGTTTATGTAATAATCCAGTTTTCAAAGCCTTTGCTATGCTTCTTTGCATTTGTTCCATGCCTGTGTTATTTAGAGGTGAGCCTTGGAAGTGAGAAGGATAAATTGGTATTCTCCTCTGCACTCTTGGGTACATAGAGGCTCTTTTTTCTGTTGTGTGAGAGTTTGGAGGGGCTGGTTGCTAGAAATAGGTTTCTCGGGGAGTTTTTGTCTTTAGTGCTTGTTCCACAGTTCTGTGATTTGTTCGCTCTTGGGCTGGGAAACAAAAGAGGACAACAAATATGTGAAACTCACTCCCTGCATTACTTGTTATTATTCCAAATTTTGACTCAAGTCCCCAGACCACTGCTGTTTACTTTTTAGAGTTCTCAGGTAGTTTCGTTTTATATCCAATCCCAAGATGGATAGCTGTGATCAGTGGAGACCCCAGCTGTATGTAGTTGGCTTACTCCATCTTGGTTTTCACTACAGGCGTGAGCACCACATCCAGCCTTCAATTTCTTACATCAGTTTTTTATAGTTTGCCATATAGAGGCCTTTCACCTCCTTAGTTAAATATGTTCCTAGCCAGACATGATGGCTGACTTTGGGAGACTGAGGTAAGAGAATTGCCTGATCCCAGGAGTTCGAGATCAGCCTGGGCAACAAGCGAGGTCTTATTTCTACAAAAAAATAAAAAAATTAGCTGGGTATGAAGGCACACACCTGTAATCCTAGCTACTCAGGAGGCTGAGGCGAGAGGATCACTTGAGCCCGGGAGTTTAAAGTTTAAGGCTATGGTAAGCAGTGATCATGTCACTGCACTCTAGCCAGGGCAACACAGTGAGATCCTGACATTTTAAAAAAATTATATATACACATATATATTCCTAAGTATTTTATTTTTTTTATAGCTATTGTAAATGGGATTGCCTTCTTGATTTATTTTTCAGCCAGCTCATTGTTTATGTATAGAAATGCGTAGGTTGACTTTGTATCCTGCAACTTTGCCTAATTCATTTATCAGTTCTAAGAGTTTTTTAGTAGTACTTTTAGATTTTTCTTTTTTTTTGAGTTGGAGTCTCACTCTGTCGCCCAGACTGGAGTGCTGTGGCCGCTCCCGGCCACTGCAGCCTCCACCTGCTGGGCTCCGGTGATCCTTCCGCCTCAGCCTTCCAAGTAGCCGGAATTACAGGCATGCGCTACCACGCCCGGCTGATTTTTTTATTTATTGTAGAGATGAGGTCTCGCCTGCCCAGGTGGGTCTCGAACCCGCGGGCTCAGGCAATCCACTCACCTCAGCCTCCCAAATGCGCGGGATTATAGGCTGAGCCACCGAGCCCGGCTAGATTTTTCTATATATAAGATCATGTCATCTGCAAACAGGGACAATTTGATGTCCTTCTTTCCTATTTAAATGCCCCTGTCTTTTTTTTCTCTTGTCTAATTGTTCTGGCTAGGACTTCCAGTATTATGCTAAATAAGAGTGATGAGAGTGGGCATCCTTGTCTTGTTTCACGTTTTAATCATTTATTAATTTAAGGGCATTCTTGTCTTGTTTTAATTCCAGACTTAGCTGAATGCTTCAGTATATGTTAGCTGTGAGTTTGTCATATATGACCTTTATTATGTTAAGGTACTTTCCTTCTAGACCTAGTTTATTGAGAGCTTTTATCATGAAGGGATGTTGAATTTTATCTAATGCTTTTTCTGCATCTGTTGAGATGATCATATGGTTTTTGTCTTCATTCTGTTAATCTATGACATTAATTGATCTGCATATGTTGAATCATTCTTGCATTCCTGGCATAAATCTCACTTGATCATGGCTTATTATCTTTTTGATGTTGGATTTGGTTTGCTAGCATTTTGGTGAGGATTTTTGCATCTATGTTCGTCAAGGATGTTGGCCTGTAGCTTTTTTTTGTTTTGTCTCTGTCTTGTTTTGGTATCAGGGTTATGATGGCCTCAGAGAATGAGTTAAGAAGAACACTCTCTTCAATTTTTTAAAAAATAATTTGAAAATAACTGGCATTAATTATTCTTTAATGGTTTAGTAGAATTCAGTGGTGAAGCCAAGTGATTCTCAATTTGTCTTTTTTGGAACACTTTTTATTACTGATTCAATTGAGTTACTTGTTATTGGTTTGTTCAGTTACTTGTTATTGGTTTTTATTTCTTCTCGGTTCAATTTTGACAGGTTGTGTGTATGGGGCCAGATATTTGTCCCATTTCTTCTAGGTTTTTATATTTGTTGGTGTATAGCTGTTCATTGTAGTATCTAATGATCCTTTGTATTTCTGTAGTATCTAATGATCCTTTGTCCACTGTGGCATATGGTTTTCATTTCTGATTTTAAGTGTCCTCTCTCTTTTTTCCCAGTTAGTCTAGCTAATGGTTTGTTGATTTTGCTTATCTTTTCAGAAAACCAGCTTCTGTTTAATCATATTTTGTATTGTATTTTAGTCTCAGTTTTATTTCTACTTTGATCTTTATTATTTCTTTTCTTGTATTAATTTGGTGTTTGGTTTGTCCTTGCTTTTCTAGTTCCTTGAGATGGATCTTTAGATTGCTTACTGAAATGTTTCTCAGATTTTGATGTAGGTATTTATTACTACAAACTTGCCTCTTAATACTGCTTTTGCTATGTTCCATAGGTTTTGTTATGTTCTGTTTTCATTTGTTTCAAGAAAATTTTAAATTTCATTCTTAATTTCTTTCTTTATCTATTAGTCATTCTTGAGCATGTTGTTTAGTGTTTATTTGTATAGTTTTGAGTGTTCCTCTTGTTATTTTTTTTTGAGTTGGAGTCTCACCCTGTCACCCAGGCTGGAGTGCAGTGGCATGCTCACAGCTACCGCAACCTCAATCTGCTGGGCTTAGGCAATCCTTCTGCCTCAGCCTTTTAAGTAGCTGGAACTACAGACACATGCCACCACGCCCAGCTAATTTTTGTGATTTATTGTAGAGACAAGGTTTCACCAAGTTACCCAGGCTGGTCTCAAACTCCCAGACTCAGGCAATCCTCTCGTCTCGGTCTCCCAAAGTGCTGAAATTACAGGCTGAGCCCAGCTTTGTTATTTTTTATTTTTTTGAGTTGGAGTCTCACTTGGTTGCCCAGACTGGAGTGCAGTGGCCGCTTCCGGCCACCGCAGCCTCGACCTGCTGGGCTCCGGCAATCCTTCCGCCTCAGCCTTCCAAGTAGCCGGAATTACAGGCATACACTACCATGCCCAGCTGATTTTTTTGATTTATTGTAGAGATGAGGTCTCGCTGCCCAGGCGGGTCTCGAACCCATGGGCTCAGGCAATTCACTCACCTCAGCCTCCCAAAGGCGCGGGATTACAGGCTGAGCCACCGAGCCCGGCTTGTTATTTTTTATAAGAGGAATAAGTTCAAAAGATCTATTGTACAACATGGTGACTATAGTTAACAAAGATATATTCTTTTTCTTAAATTTATTTATTTATTATAAATAAATTTATAATATGCAGTTTAATATACTTAAAATCTATAATTTATAATAGAGTTTACATACCTCACTCGTGGGGTACAAGTGAGGATTTACTACATAAGTAGGCTGCATGCAGGTGAAGTCTGGGCTTCCAGGTGGCCCTCACTCTCCCTGGTAGTAGACCAGGTACCCTTTGTGTTGTCACATGTCCCTTACCCGCCTCCCCACCTCCCTCCTCTAGTAGTTCCCAGTGACTGCCAATCCCACCCTTGTGCTAATGTGACTAATGATTAGGTTCCACTTATGAGTGAGAACATGCAGTATTAGGTTCTTTGTTTCTGTGATAGTTTACTTAGTATGATGGTCTCCATTTTCTTGTTACTGATGTCTATCTAGTTTTATTCCATTGTGGTCATACAAGAGACTTGGTATGACTTTGATTTTTAAATGTTTTTTGAGATTTGTTTTGTGTCCTAACATATGACCAGTCTTGGAGAATATGTGATGAAAAGAATATGTATTCTGCAGCTGTTAGGTGAAATGTTCTGTAAATGTCCGTTAGGTCCATTTGGTCTATGGCTCAGTTTAAATCTAATGTTTCTTTGTTTATTTTCTGTCTAGATCATCTGTTCCGTTCTGAGAATGGGCTATTGAGTCCACAACTATTATTGTATTGGGATATATCTCTTCCTTTAGAGCTAATACATCTTGCTTAGTGCTCCAGTGTTGGGTGCATATATATTTACAATTGTTATAGTCTCTTAATGAATTGATTATTTTATTATTATTTAATGTTCTTTGTTTCTTTTTGTAGATTTTGACCTGAAGTCTGTTTTGTCTGAGTATAGCCATTCCTGCTTGCTTTTGGCTTCAATCTGCATGGAATATCTTTTTCCAACTCTTCACTTTCAATCTATATGTATCTTTATGGTGAGGTAAGTTTCTTGAGGTAGCATATAATTGGGTCTTGTTTTATTTTATTTTATTTTATTTTTTGAGTTGGAGTCTCACTGTTGCCCAGGCTGGAGTGCAGTGGCATACTCATAGCCACCGCAGCCTCAACCTGTTGGGCTCAGACGATTCTTCTACCTCAGCCTTCCAAGTAGCTGGAATTACAGGCACGTACCACCAAGCCCGGCTAAATTTTTGATTCAATGTAGAGATGAGGTCTTGCCAAGTTACCCAAGCTGGTCTCAAACCCGTGAGCTCAGGCAGTCCTCTCACTTCAACCTTCTAAAGTGCTGGGATTATAGGCATGAGCCACCACGCCCTGCCAGGTCTTATTTTTGTATCCATTCAACCAGCCTATATCTTTTAAATAGGGAATTTAATCCATTTAATTCAAGGTTATTATTATTATTTACGTCAGGATCCCACTCTGTCACCCAGACTGGAGTACAGTGGCACACTTAAGGTTCACTGCAGCCTGACCTCCTGGGCTCAGACAATCCTTCCCCTTCAGCCTACTGAGTAGCTGGGACGATAGGCATGTGCCACCACACCTGGCTGTTTTTTTTTTTGTTTTTTTTTTGTAGAGACAAGGTCTTACTATATTACCCAAACTGGTCTCAAACTCCTGGGCTCAAAAAACCTTCCTACCTCAACCTCCCAAAGTGGAGGATTGCAGGAGTAATCCACTGTGCCTGGCTCAAGATTATTATCCATATGTGAGAATTTACTCTCATTATATTGATTATTTTCTGGTTCTTTTGTATCCTTTGTTACTTACTTCATCTCTTATTGTTTATTTTGTAGTTTAGTGGCTTTCTGTAGTTAAAAGTTTTGATTTCTTTCTTTTTCTCCTTTTTTAAAATCAGCCCTACCAGTGAGTTTTATAGTTTCACATATTTTCATGATGGTGATTATTGTCTTTTCTTTTCCAGATGTAAGACTTGCCTTCAACATTTCTTGTAAGGCTGATATTGTGGTGATGAATTCCCTTAATTTACTTGTCTGTGGAAGTTTTTATTTCTCCTTTTTTCTAAAGGGTAACTTTCCTTCATAAAATATTCTTAGCTAGCAGCTTATTTCCTTTCATACTATAAGTTTATTATCCCCTTGTCTCCTGGCCTGTAAGGTATCTGCTAAGAAATCTGCTGTTAGTCTAATAAGAACTCCTTTATATGTGACTTAACACTCATCTCTTGTTGGTTTTATAATTCTTTCTTTGTCTTTGACAATTTGAATATAATGTGCCTTGGAGAGGGCTGATTAAGATTGAATCTATTTGAGTTTCTTTGAGCTTCTTGGATGTGGATGTCCATCTCTCTCTCAATGCTTGGGAAGATTTCAGCTACTATTTCATTAGATATATCTTCTACACTTTTCCATTTTCTTCTTCTTTTGGAATGCCATAATACAAATATTTGTTTGGTTAATGGTGTTCCATAAATCCTATAGGCTTTCTTTATTCTTTTTTTTTTTTTCCTTTTTTTTCCTGCCTGTGTCATTTCAAAAGACCTGTCTTCAAGTTAAGAACTTTTTTCTTCTGTTTTGTCTAGTCTATTGTTGATGCTCCTGATTGTATTTTTTTTTTTTTTAGAAATAGGGTTTTGCTTTGTCACCCAGGCTGGAGTGCAGTGGTGCAATCATGGCTCACTTTAACCTTAAACTTCTGGGCTCAAACAATCTTCCTGCCTCAACCTCCTGAATAGCTAGGACTACAGGTATGCACTACCATGCTTGTATAATTTTTTATTTCTTTGTAGACATAGGCCCTCACTATGTTGCCCAGGCTGTTCTTGAACTCCTGACTTCAAGTGATCTCCAACCTGTAAACTCTGGGATTACAGGCATGAGCCACTGATCCTACTCTCAATTGTATTGTTTATTTTATTCACTTAATTTTTCAGCTCCAGGATTTCTGTTTGATTCTTTTCAGTGATATCTCTTTGTTGAATTTCATTAAAATCATGAATTGTTTTTATAATTTCATTTGAATTGTCTGTATTCTTCTGTATCTCACTGAATATTTAAGATTATTGTTTGAATTTTTCCTGGTATTTCATGTATTTCCTTATAATAGGAATCTGTTACTGGAGAACTCATGCTTTCCTTTGGAGATATAATATTTTGATTTATCATGTTTGATGTATTCCTACACTGAATTCCACACATCTGGTGGAAAAGCCACCTCCTCCAATTTTGTGAAGAAGGTTTCATATGAAAAGACTTATTCATATAATCGAGTCTGGGAATATCAGTTCAGTGGGATGCACTGATCTTAGTTCCAGATGGACAGTCATGTAGTCTCAGTATAGTTTCTTCATCTGGAATCCACACTAGTGACATTTGTAAGTGTCTTAGTGGCCTAGGCTCAGAGAGTTTGTGGTGGTGGTGTGGCCTTGCCAGAGCTGGGCTCACCAGGCTGTTAGGTCAGGAGTACATGCCAGCACCCAGTGGGTCGGTCATCTTGGGATCTGACTTGCTAGGTTTGGGGCCATGGAGTTGTTACTTTAGCTGAAAGCATGGCACATGGTTCCTCAGCTGACCTGAGCATGTGCCCACAGGGCTATTTCTCAGGCCCATGATATGGCTGCACAGCTACTTGACTGGCCTGGGGGTGTTTCTGCTAGGAGTGACCCACAGAGCTATTATGTAGGCCCATAATGTAGGTACAGGGCTGTTCAACCAGCCTGAGGGCCTCCCAGAGGCAGCCCACAGGGCTATTCCTCAGGTCCTGAGAGTGGGCACATAGCTGATCCACTGGTTTGAGGACGTATCTGCTCAGGCTCTTTCAACCTCTGAGCAGAGGCTGAGGGGCCTCTCCTCTTTGGAGGAGGATGAACACCAGTTTGGCTGGCTCAAAGATGGGCCTGCCTTGGGCAGGACTGCCAGACTGTTCCTGTGACTGGAAGTGCAGCGGTGGGAGTTAGTTTCCCTGCTGTGCAGGACCAGAGTCACAGTGGATCCTTGAGCCCAGGCTCCCTGCATCTGGGATTGTGGTGCTCAGTCACTCAACTGGGCTGGGCAAAATGAAGTTGAAACCACAATGCTGGAGAGGTGCTACTGTTCCCTAACATACTCCCCAGTGATTGTTCTGTCTCAAGATGGCACTGAGCTGCAGTAGCATGGCTCATGGGGTTTGGGGAGGTGGTGGGGAGGACACACCTTGTGCTCCTAATCTGGGCTGCATGAAAGCTCTCTAAACTGTGCTTGAAGCTTGTAAGGACTGTGGGATTCTTCTGTAGTAAGGACTGTAGATGTTTGCAGTGCCAGTGTGGGCTGATGGGGATCCTGCTTACTTTTCCCTGCAACCGGAAGTCCCTCCTGACTCCAGGCAAGTCCAAAAGAGGGGGAGGAGACAGGGCTGCAGAGGCCGGGTGCCTCCATGCTGCTTTCTTGGACTTCTCGTCATTACAGTTACCTCTCCATTCTCCCACTGCACTCCAGTGTTCTTCCTGCAACATGCCAGTAAAGTCTTAGCTGTTTATTCATTGACTTGGTCCTTTCTTGCAAAGAGGATGAGCATTAGACATCTCTAATCAAACACCTTGTGATGTCACTTCTGTAG
Source organism: Carlito syrichta (assembly GCF_000164805.1). NCBI lineage: Eukaryota > Metazoa > Chordata > Mammalia > Primates > Tarsiidae > Carlito > Carlito syrichta. Next base: position 116,261 of record NW_007251314.1, on the reverse strand, counting down.
TTTCCATTTTTATAGTTTGTGTATAAAAGTCTTGCTCAACTTTTGTTAAAAATTATCCCTAGGCATTTTATGTCCTTTGGTATTGTCTTAAATGGTATTGTTTGTTGTTTATAAATTCGTATTTTCTAGAGGCAGAAATATTCTTGGTAATTTTGGAAGGGTGGGGACTCCATGTTTTTAATCACATATCCTTGGACTAGGGAGGCCTCAGAGGTTCTTTCAGTATGAGTTTTGTCTTTCCTTAGTCCACACGCCTAAAGGACGTCCTTAAGATCGACAAGAAACAAGGTCTTATCATTGCAGAAGCACGAACTGGAGTCTATTTCAGAAAAAGAAATCATGGAGGCCCAGGATGTAGAACCCAAGATGTCTAATCCTTCGTCATCCAAATCCTTATCGGTTACTTTCCTGGAGTCCCCAGCCTCGCAGACTGAATTGTTGTCTACTGAGGACTTGTCTACTGAGGAACATGAGTTGGGCACTCTGTCGTTAGACGTTTGGGCCGATGAAGATATTAAAGAGGCATTGGACTACACAGACGAAAATGAGCGAAAGGATGACATGCCCGTTGAACGACCATCCTGGGCCAATAAAACTGAGTATCTCATGGCCCAAGTGGGTTTCTCTGTGGGTCTAAGCACCTTCTGGCGCTTTCCTTATCTGTGTTTTCACAGCGGAGGTGGTAAGCCTGGGTATCAGGACTCATGGACTTCATGAAGGGGTGAGGAAACAGAGGCCTGTTCAAGCTAGACTCTCAGAGCCCTGGAGTCTCTGAGATATGTGGGGGCAGAGAGTTTGGGGTACAGACTGGGGCAAGAGCCAGGAACCTGAACACCTAGTATCTTGGAAGGGTGGGGACAGGGTCTGTGAATACTAAGGTTCTTTTTTTTTTTTTTGAGTTGGAGTCTCACTCTGTAGCCCAGAATGGAGTACAGTGGCCGCTCCTGGCCACCGCAACCTCGACCTGCTGGGCTCAGGCGATCCTTCCACCTCAGCCTTCCAAGTAGCTGGAACTACAGGCGCGCACTACCACACCCGGCTAAATTTTTGATTTATTGTAGAGATGAGGTCTCACCAAGTTGCCCAGGTGGGTCTCGAACCCGCGGGCTCAGGCAGTCCACTCACCTCAGCCTCCCAAGGCGCGGGATTACAGGCTGAGCCACCGAGCCCGGCTAATACTAAGGTTCTTAATGATGATGAGGCTAGAAGCCTGGGTCATGGGTGGGCATGGAAGCTAGGTATCTAGGTCTTCCAAAAACTGGAGACCAGGGAACTAGATACTTAAGACAGTGAAAAACGTGGAAACAAGTGAGCCCCGATGCCAATGGCCCTGAGGGATGTCACTGGTGGGAAGCATGTTTTCCTAGAACCCTGAAGAAATCCAGACACTGAAAGGCCAGATGGTGTTCAGAGTCCCTCCTGAATCCTCTTCACAGGCAGTTTTGTCATAATCTACACCCTCATGATGTTCTTGATTGGGGCTCCTCTTCTCTTCCTGGAGATGGCAGCTGGCCAGAGGCTGCGACAGGGCAGCATTGGTGTATGGAAGGTCATCAGCCCCTGGATTGGTGGTCTGGGGTACACCAGCTTCACGGTGAGGAACCCAGAGCTCTCCAGATCTATCCTTTTTATCCTATTCCCATCCTAGCCCTCATCCTGGAATGGGTCTCATGCCTTCACTTGCATGGGTCAAGTCCCTTGGGTTCCCCAATCCTCAGGTCAAAAATCTGTCCTTTCCGCTGGCCCACCCTTTCCCCCCTGTATCCAGAATTCCTCCCGATCCCTAGGTGTGTGTCATCGTGGGCTTGTACTACAGTGTACTCATGGCCTGGAGTGTCTTCCATATTGCTCAGTCTTTCCAGTCCCCACTGCCTTGGTCAGTGTGCCCCTCACTGAAGAACACCAGTGAGATTGGTGAGAAGAGAGGGGAGAAATGGGCAAGAGGGAAGAAGGTTGAGCAAAGGACTGGGGGTTGAAGAAGTGTTACTGAGAGTAGTAGGATGAGCAGGAAGGTGACGAAATGGGATTGGAAGGAGGTGGTGGATGTGAAGAACAAGGGGAGGCACCTGGTCTTGCAGTTTTCTCCATGACCCGTTTGCCTCAGATCCTGAATGTGCACGGACGACATCCCCCTCGTTCTTCTGGTACCGGCAAGTGTTGAAGGTGTCAGATGAAATTGAGATTGGTGGGCTACCAGTCTTGCATCTCAGCGTCGCTTTCTTCGTGACCTGGTTACTTATCTGCGTCTCCATAATCAGAGGGCCCAAGTTCACCGGAAAGGTGAGCCACCCTTGTAACTTACTAAATTGCTAGACTCTTCCATCTGAGAGCCCCTAATATTCTAACTTCGTTGCCTGTTGATGTCCAACTTCTTACTCCTTTTAATCTGACATCTGATTCCCAATAGCCATTGATCGCACTATCCCCCACTTTTGCCTTTGCTGAACTCTATTTCGGAATTATGTTTCTACTCAGATGCTGTACGTCTCAGTAGTTCTTCCCTACATTGTCCTTTGTGGTATCCTTATCTGGACTCTACTGCTGAAAGGCGCATTTTTTGGTCTCAGTCATTTGTTAACTACCAAGGTGCGGTGTCTCCTGTCCTTTAATCCTCTAATCCAAGTGGGGGTGTTGGGACCGTATGGTTATAAGTCTGATAGAGGCCCTCCTAGCTTGCTCTTTCATTCCTTTCTTCTTATCTTCCGTCTCCATCACAGTTTACCTCTCTGCCCTTTCTATCCCCTCAGGTAACAAGCTTGTACTCTATGAAAGTGTGGTGCCGAACGGGAAGCCAGGTTTTTCTGTCCATGGGCCATGGTTTGGGCATCCACACTACGATCAACTCATACATCCCTCAGTCCAACAACTGTGTCAAGGATGCCTTTGCTGTGGCTTTTCTCAACGTGCTCGCCTCAATGATTTCCATGTTGATTGCATTTTCCATCATGGGCCACTGGACCATAGTGAAAACTGAAAAGTGTTACCTGATGTGAGCTAATCTCTTATGTAGAGATTATCACAAAGACCGCTGAAAAATAGCATCACAAAGAAAGTCTTAGAGATAGCCCATAGAAAGCAAGTCTTAAAAATGTGTTAGCCCAGTCAATATAGGGGCCTCCAACTGGAGAATCCTAAACCTTAGAAACACTTGACTCTCTCCAACTCTCTTCCAGAGCTGCCTTTCTAAACCAGGAAATCCCCAAACTAGGAGATTTTTAAAGGCTTGTTCACCTCATTCTTTTTTTTTTTTTTGTTAGAGTCTCACTCTGTCACCCAGGCTGGAGTGCAGTGGCATGCTCACGGCCACCCCAGGGTTGACCTGCTGGGCTCCGGCGATCCTTCCGCCTCAGCCTTCCAAGTAGCTGGAACTTCAGGTGTGTGCTACTGTGCCCAGCTAATTTTTTGATATATTGTAGAGATGAGGTCTTGCCAAGTTGCCCAGGCTGGTCTCAAACCCTGGGCTCAGGCAATCCTCTCACCTCGGCTTCCCAAAGTGCTGGGATTACAGGCTTGAGCCTCCATGCCCAGCCATCTAGGGAATATCTTTAGCTGAATCATCAAACAAAAAAAGGGACCAAAGCACCAGAGCCCCCATACCCTACTCTTTCTCCAATTTCTTCCCCTGTAACATTCATTCCAAAAGTATTCAGATATTTGTAAACCATTTCCTATCTCTTAACCCCTTTGTTGTGTTCTAGAAACAGCCAGTGGTGAATCAGAGCACTGTCCTCGTCCTCAGGAAAGTCATTGTCTTTTGAGGAAAGGGGTACTAAACAGAGAATCACAAACCAGATGAGAACTTGTAGGAGGAGTGATGGGAGTGATGGGGAGACAGAGGAAGGAGCCACTAACTTCCTAGAGCAGCCAGAAAAGGCTTCCCAGTAGAGACGATCAGACCAGAGCTGAGCTCATCTCCTGACAAATAACCACTACCAGTATTCTTTCAAATACTTCCCACCCACACCTATACATAAAAACATAACTTAAAAAAAAAAAAAATTGGAGGCCAGGCATAGTGGCTCAAGCCTGTAATCCCAGCACTTTGGGAGGCCGAGGTGAGAGGATTGCCTAAGACCAAGGGTTCGAGACCAGCCTGGGCAACTTGGTGAGACATCGTCTCTACAATATATATATTAAAAAAAAAAAAATTAAGCCGGGCTCAGTGGCTTAGCCTGTAATCCCACGCCTTGGGAGGCTGAGATGAGTGGATTGCCTGAGCCCGCGGGTTTGAGACCCGCCTGGGCAGGTGAGACCTCATCTCTACAATAAATCAAAAAATTAGCCGGGCATGGTAGCGTGCACCTGTAGTTCCAGCTACTTGGAAGGCTGAGGCAGAAGGATCGCCAGAGCCCAGCAGGTCGAGGCTGCGGTGGCCGGGAGTGGCTACTGCACTCCAGTCTGGGCGACAGAGTGAGACTCCAGCTCAAAAAAAAAAAAAAAAAAATTACCCGGGCATGGTAGCACACACCTGTAGTTCCAGCTACTTGGAAGGCTGAGGCAGAAGGATCGCCTGAGCCCAGGAGGTTGATGTTAGGGTGGCCACGAGCAAGCCACTGCACTCCAGCCTGGGCGATAGAGTGAGACTCTGACTAAAAAAAAAAAAAAAATTGGAGTCATACCATGCTACTCTTCAGCTTGTTGATTTGCCCTTTTGAAAATCAATCTTGGTCCAGGCACTGTGGCACACCTGTAATCCCACCACTTTGGGAGGCCAAGATGGGAGGATTGCTTGAGGCCTGGAGTTCAAGAACAGCCTTGGTAACATAGTGATACCTCGTCTCTTAAAAAACAAAAAATTAATCTTGAACAGCTTTCTATGGCAGTAAATAGAGTTCAGTGAGCTGAGTAAGAATTTTTAGGAATTAACCACATGGAGACTGGGTGTGGGAATAGAGTTCAGGCAGAAAGTTCAAAGCAGAGAGAGCACCATGTACCAAAGATGCTGAAGTAAGAAAGAGAGCATGGCAAGTTGAAGAACGTTTAATAGTTGAGTATTGGCTGGGTGCTGTGGCTCATTCCTATAATCCCAGCACTTTGGGGAGGTGGAGGCAAGAGGATTGCCTGAGCCCAGGGGTTTGAGTCCAGCCTGGGCAACATGGCAAGATCTCGTCTTTACAATAAATTTTTTAAAAAATCAGCCAGGCACGGTGGCGCGTACCTGTAGTTCCAGCTACTTAGAAGGCTGAGGTGGAAGGATCACCTGAGCCCAACAGGTCGAGGCTCCAGTGCCACTGCACTCCAGCTTGGGCGGCAGAGTGAGACTACAACTCAAAAAAAAAAAAAAATTTAGTATAGCTGAAGAATAGAGGGTGAAAAGAATTGTGGAAAGATGTGGTTGGAGAGATTCAAAAAGCAGAGAAGTTTTAATGTTATCCTGGGATTAGCGAGCAGAAAATCAAAGCCCTAAAGCCTTCGATGATTCTATACAAAAGACTCCTCTGGGAGTTCATGATTTGGAAATTCTCCAGCCTCATACAGGAAAGTAGGTGGCAAGGAGTGTTCACTGGGCTCCTGGAGACCCAGGTTTCAGTGCAGGTTCTACCCTCACCAGATCAAAAACTCTAGGCTAAACCGGGCTTGGTGGCTCAGCCTGTAATCCCAGTGCTTTGGGAGACTGAGGTGAGTACACTGCCTAAGTCTTTGGGTTTGAGACCCACCTGGGCAACTTGGCAAGACCTCATCTCTACAGTAAATCAAAATTAGCTGGGCATGGTAGCATGCACCTGTAGTTCCAGCTACTTGGAATGCTGAGGCGGAAGGATCGCCGGAGCCCAGCAGGTCGAGGCTGCAGTGGCCGGGAGTGGCCACTGCACTCCA
>NW_007251314.1:92627-110119 GCF_000164805.1 Carlito syrichta | reverse complement strand
ACCAACTCAAAAAAAAACAAAAAAAAAAACAAAAAAACTCTAGGCTAGTGATTTTCCTGCTGATCTATAGCATATGGGAGGAGAGGTTATCTTCAAAGGCCAGACGACTTTATACAAGTCTGCTCTTTCCTCAGGAATGCTAATGCAGTGATGAATCTGGTAGCTGTTGGCATGCTGCCCCTGGAGGCCCGGCCCCCGGATAACCTGCATCATGATCCAGGCTTCATTTACTCAAGGTGGCTAAGCAACATCCCTGCACAACTCTACAGTAAGGTCCAAAGCCACCTGACTAATTGCAACTCAACTCTGGCATTGGAAGAGGTAGGTAAGGGGTAGAGATGGGGCCCCAGAATTCCCCCAAAGTCCTCAGTGTCCCCCAAGCTTCAGCTATCCATAGTATGTCTGCAGGTATCAGAAAGGTGATTCCCAGCAGCATCTTGAACAGCCAAGATCAAAGTTGATAGTATCCTTTTGTGATAAGACCTTTGTCGCCTCCTCAGCACCAAGCCCCACGGTGGCTATAAGCCCAGTCACCCCAACCCAGAAGGGCTGGCTGCTAGATCCAAAAGTTGCGGGAAGAAGTCCCCAGGCTTCAAGTCCAGATGAGTGGAGTCATGTCCATGAACGGTGCCATTGGACAGCGTCCTAGGGGAGAGGACAGGAATGGAGTTAGGACTACATACGGAGCTCAGAGATGTCACCATTCTTCCCTTCGTGCATAGGTTATGGAGGGTCCAGGTGTGGCTTTTGTGGCATTTAGCAAGCTCATCTCTACATTTCCTGTACCCAAACTGTGGGCCATCATCATCTACTTCGTGATGGCGAGCCTGGGGCTGAGCGCCATGGTAGGCATCATGCATAGCATCATCAAGCCTCTCCAAGACAACTTCTCCTCCCTCGGGAAATCTACAAAGCTTCTCACAGGTAATCTGACCTATGATCCCACTTCTACCTAAGGCCAATCTTCAGCTTAACCCAACTGGGACTCTTACACAGACCAGCTTGAATTCTGACCTTGATCCAAACCCAATTTTTTCCTCCAGTGAGTGTCTGTACAGCTATGTTCCTGAGCAGCCTCATCTTTGCAAAGCCCTCTGGCAGCTACTATGTAAATCTACTGGAAGATTACTGGGTATCGCTGCCCCTCTTCTGCATTGTCATCTTGGAGAACTTGGGCATAGCCTGGATCTATGGGGCCAGGAGGTGATGTTTCCAGCCACGCACCTACGCGGCTAGGGCTCCTAGCAAGCATGGGTCCTTTCCTTGTTCCCTCTGCTCTCTCCACTAGATCTCTGATCTCAAGACTTCGGGAGAGCCCCAGGCGGGAGGAAAGGAGAAAGTCATGGGCTGGTTCCCGTACAAATAGCAGTGAAATGGAAAGGTGGTGAACAGTCCATATGAAGTCCAAGGGGTTACTGAGCCCTGCTTTTAACCAGGGTATTGTAGACACCTGAAGTGTGTAAGTCTTTGCTTCTTAAAATGTGGTCTGTGCACCAGCAATATTAGCATCATCCTGAAGCTTATTAGAAATGTAGACTCAGGGCTGGGCTCGGTGGCTCAGCCTGTAATCCTGCGCCTTTGGGAGGCTCAGGTGAGTGGACTGCCTGAACCTGCGAGTTTGAGACCCGCCTGGCCAACTTGGCGAGACCTCATCTGTACAATAAAAAAAAAAAAAAATTAGCCGGGTGTGGTAGCATGCATCTGTAGTTTCAGCTACTTGGAAGGCTGAGGCAGAAGGATCGCCGGAGCCCAGCGGGTCGAGGCTGCGGTAGCCGGGAGCAGCCACTGCACTCCAGTCTGGGCGACAGAGTGAGACTCCAACTCAAAAAAAAAAAGAAATGTAGACTCAGGGCCGGGCTTGGTGGCTCAGCCTGTAATCCCAGCACTTTGGGAGGCCGAGGCGAGTGGATTGCCTGAGCCTGTGGGTTTGAGACCCGCCTGGGGAACTTGTCAAGACCTCGTCTCTACAATAAATCAAAAATAAGCTGAGCGTGGTAGCGCGTGCCTGTAGTTCTGGCTACTTGGAAGGCTGAGGCGGAAAGATCGCCGGAGCCCAGCAGGTCGAGGCTGTGGTGGCCGGGAGCAGCCACTGCACTCTAGCCTGGGCGACAGAGTAAGACTCCAACTCAAAAAAAAAAAATTGGGGGGCTGGGACAGAGATCAGACTAAAAAGGGATGAAGTTGAGGCAGAAAAGATTGGTTGTGGTGATGCACAGAGGCTTAAGAAGTGCAAAAGCCACTCTCCCAGGCTAAGTTCGAGCTTCGCCGCCCCTGCAGGGCTGGGAAAGGCTCCGGTGGGCCTCCCAGAGTTTTGTCGTCCTTCCTTCCAGGTTTCTTGCAGATATGACTGTCTTGCTGGGCCGCCCCATCTCCCCCATATATCGTTGGATATGGTGCTCTCTGACTCCAGTTGTGATGCTAATCCTGTTTGTATCCATCCTGATTCATCTTTCTACGGAGCCCTTCACCTACTTGGCCTGGGACTCTTCTGTTGTAAGCCTCCCTCCCCACTAGAACCCCGTAAGGAGCGGGGACCAGACCTCCCCATCCACTCTTCCTCCAAGACCCCCTCGTCAGATTCCCTGATTCTCTGGGGGTTCAGTGATCTCATCTCTTGCTCTGGTACATCACTTATCCCACCCTCTGCAGCCTTCCACTTCAGAAAACCTGGGTATTTGAGATGTTTGTTCCCTTACTCCACAGTCAGACGAGTTGCCCCAAGACTACCCACTATGGGCTGAAGTCTTGGTCTTCCTCCTCATCATCATGACCATCTTGCCCATCCCTGTCTACTTCTTGTACACCCTCAATCGGATGGATTTCCTGACCTCCAGGAGCCACCGAAGGGCCTCAAGTCTTCTTCAAATCTGAAGCTAAAGAGGGCTCATAGAAGCTTCTCCCATGGCTTCAGGAGACGTGAAACCCAAAAATGATGATTACAAAGATTAAATAAATAGCCAGGGGGCGAAACTTTCTGCCATGTGAGCAATTCCTCGTAGAAATAAAGGCTGGATTCATTTGCCTTGACATCACTTCTTTTTCCATTTTATTTTATTTTATATTTTATTTTATTGTAGAGATGTGGGGCACAAGTCGAGATTAGCTACACAAATAGGCTGCATGCAGGTGAAGTCTGGGCTTCCAACTGGTTCTCACTTTCCCAGGTTTAGGACCAGGTACCCCTTGTGTTGTTACGTGGCCCTCCTTCCCTCCCCTGGCAGTGCCCAGTGACTGTTGATCCCTCGCTTGTAAATGTGATTAATGTTCAGGTCCCACTTATGAGTGAGAACATGCTGTCTTCGGATCTTTGTTTCTGTGATAGACCACTACATATAATGGTCTCCAGTTCCATCCAGTTTGCTGTGAAGTCCATGATTTTTGTTCTTCTTTATGTTTGCATAATACTCCATCATGTATATGTACCACGTTTTCTTTATCCAGTCCGCTTTTGATGGGCAGTAGGGTTGGTTCCATGATTTTACTATTGTGAATAGTGCGACTGTAAACATGCATGTGCCGGTGTCTTTTTTTGTAGAACGATATGTGTTCCTCCGAGTATATTCCCAAGAGAAAGATTGCTGAATCATATAAAAGGTCAATTTCTAGTTCTTTTAGGAATCGTCACACTGCTTTTCCTAGAGGTTGAACTAGCCTGCACTCCCACCAACAGTGTAGACATGTTTCCTTTTCTCCACACCCACACCAGCATCTGTTGCTTTTTGATTTATTAATGATTGCCATCCTTACTGGAGGCATCACTTCTTTTTCCAAGTGGAACTCCCTGGCTGGCAACTTGATGTGAGAAAAGACAGGCTTTTCAACTGCTCACGTAACTGACCTGATGGGACGAACACAGCAGACACTCTCCCACCTCCCATGCTTACCCTCACCAAACCCATTATCACGGTGTCCTTTGACTCCTAGTATTTGACTGATGGTGACTGCTGACGCTCCCTCTCCTCGGCATCTTCCTTTGGGAATTAGTCCGTGCTATGTCTGATCCTTATGAAACTAGGGTAAAAATGGTTTTGATAAATAAATCAGTTCAGTGAAACCTTTTTTCATTTAAAAAAATGACTAATTCCACTGGCCCTGTTATATTTACGTGCTAGAATCCCAGGACCTCTCTACCCACGCATCTGTAAGTAAACTGAACCAGGTGGAGAGAGTTTGTCAGAACTCAACAGATGCACGGATTATGGCAAAGTGGTTAACTACCTAGTTACCTAGTTTATACCCTCCTCACAGAGCTCTTAAATGCTTTGAGTCATTGATTACTAAGTGCCTTAAAACTTTCCAAAACATCACCTATTTTTACCAAGGTGGCCTAAGAGCCTGGAGGAAAGGGTTTTTGGCAGGGATCGAGAGGAAAAATAAAAGTCTGTGCCATGAAATGTACTTCAACAATCCTGTCAGATACACAGATGAGCTTAGAAAAAAGTAAGGAAAATCTTCAGGAAGACAAAAATGAAGCCCAAGCTTTAATTCAGATGCGTAGGCCAGTTTTGAAGCTAGTAACTGCTTTGGGGCCATTGCCACTCTCTGGTAACTTAGGGACTTTGGTTCTGAATGCTCGATGAAGACCAGGCCTTGGGTCTATGTAGGAAAAGGAAGTCCTTGTCTACAGAAAGCTCAAGGGCTGTCACCTTTGTGGAAGGGTGAGCTAGGATTAAAATATACATGTTTTGGTCCTGTCTCTGAGACAGGAGGGAAATATTGTCTTTTTTAAAAACCTGTAACTTCAAACCTTCTCTTACATGGGATTTGGGTTCAAATTCATTCAATAAGCATAGTCTGAAAAGACCATGTTGAAAATAGCACCCTTCCCCTGGCACCTGTTATAAGTAAATATAATCTCTAGGGAAAACACAATCTGTGTCAGGCCTCATAGAATTTCCATAGATAAACTTTCAGTGAGCATAAGATTATGAGAAGAAATCACAAAACATGCAAAGAAACAAGGCATCCTGAGGGAGGGTCAGCCGGACCAACAGGTAGCAGAATCAAATCTACAAGATCTAACATATCAAGATTATTGGGTACATACTATAAAATCCATATGCTTGACATATTTAAAGAAAAAAGAAGGAGTTGAAATTAAGAGTAAGGACCATAGATTCTCAAAAATGGTCAGTGTACTTGAAAAAGAACAACAACACTTTTTAAATAAAACTTTTATAAATGAAAATTATCAGGCAACTCCTTCGGGTCCCCTCCCACTATAGGAGCTCTTCTGTCCTCTCAATAAATCCTGCTTTCTCAAAAAAAAAAAGAAAGAAAAAGAAATGAAAATTATCATCATGAAAATTAAAAACCTCAATGATGGATTAGCCAACTGATTAGAAAACCATGAAGAGGACAGGCTCGGTGGCTCAACCTGTCATTCCAGCACTTTGGGAGGCCGAGGCGAATGGATTGCCTGAGCCTGTGGGTTCGAAACCAGCCCAGGCAACATGGTGAGACATCGTCTCTACAAGAAATCAAAAATTAACTGGGCGTGGTAGCACACACCTGTAGTTCCAGCTACTTGGAAGGCTGAAGTGGAAGGATCGCCGGAGCCCAGCAGGTTGAGGTGACAGAGTGAGATTCCAACTAAAAAAGAAAAAAGAAAAGAAAACCATAAAGAGAGTATTAGTGAACCAAAAGACAAATCTGGAGAAACTGCCAATAATTCAGCACAAGAAACTCCAGGATTTAAAATATGAAAGAGATTAAGAGACATGAAAGATAGTGAGAGAAAGTCAAATGTACGTCTAATTCCAGAAGGAGCTAACAGGAAGGCTAAGAGAGAGGCAGTATGCCAAAAGAAAAAAGCCGAACCTTTTCCAATATTGAGGAAAGATAACCATCCTTGGACTAAGGAGTCACAACAAATCCAAAGGACGCCACAAGTGGGGTTCTAAAAAGAAACCAAGCAGAAGAGACATTGCCTACAGAGGAATGACCATCATCTCAGCTCTTTTCTTATGAATAGCAAGAGAAACCCAGAGATAATGGAAAGCATTTTTTTTTTTTTTTTTTTTTTTTTGAGTTGGAGTCTCACTCTGTCACCCAAACTGGAGTGCAGTGGCCGCTCCCAACCACTGGAGCCTCGACCCACTGGGCTCCGGCAATCCTTCCGCCTCAGCCTTCCGAGTAGCTGGAATTACAGGCACGCGCTACCATGCCCGGCTGATTTTTTTTTTTTTTATTTTATTGTAGAGATGAGGTCTCGCCAAGTTGCCCAGGTGGGTCTTGAACCCGCAGGCTCAGGCAATCCACTCACCTCAGCCTCCCAAAGCACAGAATTACAGGCTGAGCCACTGAGCTCGACTGGGAAGCATCTTTCAGGGGTGATAGAAAATAACTGTCTATTTAGAATTGTAAATCCAGCCAAACAATTTTTCTTTTTTCTTTCTTTCTTTTTTTTTTTTGAGTCAGAGTCTCACTCTGCTGCCCAGACTGGAGTGCAGTGGTACTCTCACGGCCACTGCAGCCTCGACCTACTGGGCTCAGGTGATCCTTCCACTTCAGCCTTCCAAGTAGCTGGAACTACAGGCTTGCATCACCACACCTGGCTAATTTTTTTATTGATTGTAGAGAAGAGGTCTCGCCAAGTTGCCCAGGCTGGTCTCGAACCCGTGGACTCAGCAATCTTCTCTCCTCTGCCTCCCAAAGTGCTGGGATTACAGGCGTGAGGCACCATTTCCCACTTATTTTTCAATAACAAAGCAAAATGAAGATATTTTCAGACAAACAAAATGGTTTTCAACCCATAGGGCTGGGTGCAGAGGCTCACACCAGTAACCCCAGAACTTGGGGAAGCTGAAGCAGAAGGGTTGCTTGAGGCTAGGAGTTCCAGACCAACCTGGGCAACATAGCCAGACCTTGTCTCGACATAAAATAAAAAAATTAACCAGCTATGGTAGCCCAGTTACTTAGGAGGCTGAGGAGGGAGGATTGCTTGAGTCCAGGAGTTTGAGGCTGCAGTGAGCTACAGTCTCACCACTGCACTCTGACCTGGAAGCCAGAGCAATACCCTTTCTCTTTGAATATACCCGACATAAAGGATATATTTCAAGCAGAAGAAAAATGATCCCAAAAGGATAATCTGAGACCTGAGACAGAAGGAATGCTGAGCCAAGAAAAACATAATTTCTGTAATTTACCCAATAACAATGATTCATGTGTAGACATAAGAAAACAGAACTGCCGGTGGCATGGTGGCTCATGCCTGTCATCCCAGCCCTTAGGTAGGCAGAGGTGAGAGAATTACCTGAGCCCAGGGGTTCAAGACCAGCCTGGGCAACTTGACAACACCTTGTCTCCACAATAAATCAAAAACTTAGCCAGGCGTGGTGGTGCACGCCTGTGGTTTCAGCTACTTGGAAGGTTGAGGTGGAAAGATCATCTGAGCCCAGCAGGTCAAGGCTGCGGTGGCCATGAGAGTCCCACTGCACTCCAGCCTGGGTGACAGAGTGAGGTCCAACTCAAAAAAGAAAGAAAACAATTAAAATGCTGGATAGCAATTAACACATAAGCCAGAGATAGTCACCTCTACAGGATGATAAATATAATATTAACATGTAGACTTTGATGAGGATGCATGTTGAAATTTCAAGGGCAAATACTTAAGAAGATAGAAACAAGCTACATTTTCTGTATTGGTCAAAGTCGATCATGTTAGCTTCTCTAATAGATAAAATACAAAAGGTCATCCATCCATGTACTAACTAGGCCCTACTCTGCTTAGCTTCTAAGATCAGATGAGATCAGGTATGTTCAAGGTGGTATAGCCATAGACAAAATTTAAAAATGTCGACGGGCTGGGCTCGGTGGCTCAGCCTGTTATCCCAGCACTTTGGGAGGCCAAGGCGTGTGGATTGCCTGAGCCTGTGGGTTCAAGACCTGCCTGGGGAACTTGGCGAGACCTTGTCTCTACAATAAATAGGAAAAAATTAGCCAGGCGTGGTAGCGCACGCCTGTAGTTCCAGCTACTTGGAAGGCTGAGGTGGAAGGATCGCCAGAGCCAGCAGGTCAAGGCTGTGGTGGCCATGATCATACCACTGAAACCCCAGCCTGGACGACAGAGTGAGACCCCCAACTCCCCCCCCAAAAAAATCAAATTAAAAAATAATCTCAAAGAATGCAAAACAAAAATGAAAATGTTAATGTAAAGTGGGACAAACAGAAAACAAGATATTAAAAATAAATCCACATACCAATAATTACAATCATTTAGACACAGACTAAATATACTAATTAAATGACAAAGATTGGAGATTGAATTTTTAAAAATCCAGCTATCTGCTTTTTTTATTTTTTATTTTTTTTGAGTTAGAGTCTCACTCTGTCGCCCAGCCTTGACCTGCTGGGCTCCAGCGATCCTTCCGCCTCAGACTTCCGAATAACTGGAATTACAGGCATGCGCTACCACGCCCGGCTGATTTTTTGATTTATTGTAGAGATGAGGTCTCACCAAGTTGCTCAGGTGGGTCTCGAACCCGCGGGCTCAGGCAATCCACTCACCTCAGCCTCCCAAAGGCATGGGATTACAGGCTGAGCCACCGAGCCTGGCTGCTATCTGCTTTTTATGTAAGACACATCTATAACATAAAGATACAGAAAGATTTAAAGTGAAAGGAAGAAGCTATTGTAGATAAATATTAACAAAGGACAAAACACACGTTAAGACAATAAAACAATATTTGAGATAAAGAGGTTAAAAGGTTGCATTTATGAGGAAGAGATAAAAATTGTAAATTGCTCACTCATAAGCGGACCCTAAACATTTACCATAATACTATAAGAAAGGGATTGGCAGTAGTGGCATACTGGGGGTGGGTGGGAGGGGAACACAGCATTCATAATGATGCCTGATCTCAAACCAGGCAAAGAGGGCACCAAAGGGAGGCCCAAACTTTACCTGGATGGTGTCCACTTGTATACCCAATCCTGAATGGTACCCCACATCTTTAAAATAAACTATATAGAAAATTAAATTTTTAAAAATTGCAAATTGCATGGACCTAATCATATAACTTTAAAGTATAAAACAGGGGCAACCCCTTTGGGTCCCTTCCCGCTGTGGGAGCTTTTCTGTCCTCAATAAAACCTGCTTTCTAAATAAAGTGTAAAGCAAACTGACAGAATTACAAGGAGAAACTGACAAATTCAACATTTTGGGGTGGAAAACTAACATACATTTATCAGAAACCCATAAGTTAGCAGAGACACAATAAGTATATAAAAGACTGAATACAGGCCGGGTGTGGTGGTTGACACCTGTAATCTCAGCACTTTGGGAAGCAGAGGGGAGAGGATTGCCTGAGCCCAGGGGTTCAACAGCAGCCTGGGCAACTCGGCGAGAACTCATCTCTACAATAAATCAAAAAATTAGTTGGGCGTGGTGGTGCGTGCTTGTAGTTCCAGCTACATGGAAGGCTGAGATGGAAGGATCGCCTGAGCCCAGCAGGTCAAGGCTGCGGTGGCCATGATCATGCCACTGCGCTCCAGCCTGGGCAACAGAGTGAGACTCCAGCTCAAAAAAATAAATAAATAAAGACTGAACATAGCAAGCTAGTTAGACATAATGGCCATACAGAAAACCCTGTATTCGATAATCAGACAGTATAGGGGAATGGCAAACGCCAGCATCGCGGCTGTCGGAGATTTTTTCCCAGATTTTCAGCTGATCAGCTGACCAAAGAACAGATTGCTGAATTCAAGGAAGCTTTCTCTCTGTTCGATAAAGATGGTGATGGCATCATCACAACATAGGAGCTTGGAACTCTCATGAGGTTACTGGGTCAGAAGCCAAACTACAGGACATGATTTATGAAGTGGATGCTGATGGTAATGGCAACATTGACTTCCCAGATTGTTTGATGTTGATGGCTAAAAAAATGGAAGATACAGACCGTGAAGAGGAAATCCGTGAGCTGTTCCAAGTCTTTGACAAAGATGGCAATGGTTACATCAGTGCTGTAGAACTATGTCATGTCATGACAAAGTTAGGAGAAAAACTAACAGATGAAGTAGCTGGAAGGATCAGAGAAGCAGATATTGATGGAGATGGACAACTCAACTATGAAGAATTCACACAGATGATGGCCGCAAAGCAAAGACCTGCTTTCAACTCCTTTTCTCCCCTCCAGAAGAATGAAATTGAATCTTTTATTATATTTGCCTCTTATAAAAACAAAAGAAAAAAAGTTCATTTATTCATTTTGTCTCTATATAGCAAAACTGAGTGTCAAAAGTACTTCCTGTCCACACTCACAAAATTATAGGTAAATGGTCCTGACCCCTAAAATCAAGCTACACATTGGTTTTCCAATATAAATACTTGCCCTACCTTAATGACAAGGACTCCTTAAAGGTCCATTTGCTGATGACTAACACACTATCTGGGCTGGCCCATTTTTGTATGCATTTAGCTTGACAACTGAGCACAGTCAGGCCTTTGTATTAAAAATGAAAAAACAAGCCGGGCTCGGTGGCTTAGCCTGTAATCCCGCGCCTTTGGGAGGCTGAGGTGAGTGGATTGCCTTAGCCCGCGGGTTCGAGACCCGCCTGGGCAGGCGAGACCTCATCTCTACAATAAAATCAAAAAATTAGCCAGGCGTGGTAGCGCATGCCTGTAATTCTGGCCACTCGGAAGGCTGAGGCAGAAGGATCGCCTGAGCCCGGCAGGTCGAGGCTGCGGTGGCCAGGAGCGGCCACTGCACTCCAGTCTGGGCGACAGAGTGAGACTCCAACTCAAAAAAAAAAAAAAAAAAGAAAGAAAAAACAGGCAACCCCTTCGGGTCCCCTCCCACTGTGGGAGCTTTTCTGTCCTCTCAATAAATCCTGCATTAAACAATAGTGAAAAAACAAATTCAAAACCTATTCTAATGAACTCTAGTTCAATTTGTTAACTGAGAACAAACACTTAAAACTGGTTTACCTCAGGATGAGGAACAAAAGAATGAGTGAAGGATAAAACCTTTGAGACGCAGCCCGGCAAGCAGGATGGTCCTCTTGGACTTTGGTGAGCTCCAACCGGTGGTGACGATGACACACCCTGTGGTGGCATGGCTCGCGAATGTTGGTTTAGCGTTGTCTGCATCGATCTAGAGTGAAACCAGCATCAGACTGTCACTGTTCATACAAAAATTTTTTTAATTTTTTTTTTTGAGTGAGAAAACAGGATGTATCGAGGACAGAAAAGCTCCCACAGTGGGAGGGTATCCGAGGGGGTTGCCTCCATACAAATTTTTAATAAGGCCAGTCTGGGTGACTCAGCCTGTAATCCCAGCACTTTGGGAGGCTGAGGCGAGTGGATTGTCTGACCCGCCTGGGCAACTTGGTGAGACCTCGTCTCTACAATAAATCAAAAACTTAGCCAGGCGAGGTAGCGCGCGTCTATAGTTCCAGCTACTCGGAAGGCTGAAGTAGAAGGGTCTCCTGAGCCCAGCAGGTTGAGGCTGCGGTGGCCGGGAGGAGCGTGCCACTGCCCTCCAGTCTGGGTGACAGAGTGAGACTCCAACTCAAAAAACAAAACAAAAACAACAACAAATTTTTAATAAGAAACCTCGACCCAGGGAGCATCTTTGGGCCTCTGTTTTTTAAAACCCTCTGAACCATGACTTGGAGCTGGTCAAGTGGGCCATGGAAAGGGTAACTGAGATCCATTCTGAGCTGTAAATGTTAGTCTTTTTTTCCCCCAATAAAAAGACCATTAACTTAAAAAAACAGCTGGGCACAGTGTCTCACACCTGTAATCCCAGCACTTTGGGAGGTGGAGGCGAGAGGATTGCCTGAGTTCAGGGGTTCGAGATCACCTTGGGCAACTTGGCAAGCCCTCACCTCTACAATAAAAATTTTTAAAAGTTAGCTGACCATGATGGTATGCAACTGTAGTTCCAGCTGCTTGGAAGGCTGAGGTGGAAGGATCTCCTGAGCCCAGCAGGTTGAGGCTGCAGCGGCCGGGAACGTGCCAGTGCACTCCAGCCTGGGTGACAGTGACACTCCAACTCAAAAAAAAAAACAACCGAAAAAGTAGAGAATATATAACATATATAACTTCTCAAGCATACAGAACGTAAGATTGATCATGAAAGAAGTTTGGCGCCAGTAACGACTCCTCACCCGTTTAAGGCCAAGAGATTTATTAAAGCGGCGGTTACAAGGGAAAAAGGGAAAGGGTCTGTGGAGAGAGAGAGAGAGAGAGAGAGAGAGAGAGAGGCAGGCGTGTCCTCACCATGCTCCGCGCCATTCTGGGAGCCGCCCCTCTGGTCGCTTCCTGCACCCTTCAGATCACACAGTAATCCATAACACAAACTTTAACAAATTTCAAGTAATTATTATACAGACAACGTTCTTCAACATGGTCAAGTCAGATATGAACAATGAAAATATAACAAAAGAAAAATTAATACAAATGAACTATTTTTTTTTGAGTTGGAGTCTCACTCTGTCGCCCAGACTGGAGTGCAGTGGCCACTCACAGCCACCACAGCCTCGACCTGCTGGGCTCTGGCGATCCTTCCGCCTCAGCCTTCCGTGTAACCGGAATTACAGGCATGCGCTACCACGCCCGGCTGATTTTTTGATTTATTGTAGAGATGAGGTCTCGCTGCCCAGGCGGGTCTCAAACCCGCAGGCTCAGGCCATCCACTCACCTCAGCCTCCCAAAGGCACGGGATTACAGGCTGAGCCACCGAGCCTGGCGCAAATGAACTATTTTTTTTGAGTTGGAGTCTCACTCTGTCGTCCAGGCTGGAGTGCAGTGGCACACTCACAGCCACCACAGCCTCGACCTGCTGGGCTCAGGCGATCCTTCCTCCTTAGCCTTCCAAGTAGCTGGAACTACAGGCACGTACCACCACGCCCAGCTAATTTTTTAATTTTACTGTAGAGATGAGGGCTCACCGTTTCTCAGGCTAGTCTCAAACCCGTGGGCTCAGGCAATCCTCTCACCTCGGCCTCCCAAAGTGCTGGGATTGCAGGTATGAGCCACTGCACTCAGCCTATTTTTAGTTTTTTGAGAAGCCTCCATACTGTTTTTCATAAGGGCTGTACAAAATTTACATTCCCACCAACGTTGTGTAAGACTTCCTTTTCTCTGCATCCTCACCAGAATTTTTTTTTTTGTCTTTTTGATAATAGCCATTCTAACAGGAATAAGATGATATCTCATTTTGGTATTGACTTAAATTTCCCTGATGATTAGTGATGTTGAGCATTTTTCATATACCTATTGGTCATTTGTAAGTCTTCTTTTAAGAAAGGTCGATTGGCTTTTGCTTTGTTAAGCTGTCATGTCTCCACGTGGCTCTTTGAACTGTGGCCACCATGTTTCCATAGCTTTGGCCCCCTCCCCTACCTTGGGGAGGTGAATCTTCTCTCTCTCTCTCTCTCTCTTTGTCTTTCTCTCCCACATTTACTTCCAAAATAAACTTTGCTTGAAAACTTAAACCAAAAAAAAAAAAGAAAAGAAATGTCTATTAAGACAACTTACCCATTTTTCCTCGGATTATTATTATTATTATTGCTACTGAGTTGACCTCCTTGTGTATTTCAGATATTAATCTCTTGTCAGATGAATAGTTTGCAAATATTTTCTCCCAGTACACAGTTTCTCTCTTCACTTTTGCATGCTTCTTTTGCATGCAGAAGCTTCTTAGTTTTATACAGTCCCATTTGTCTGTTGTTTTTATTGCCTGTACTTTTAAAGTCTTACCCCAAAAATCTTTGCCTAGACCAATGTCTTGAAGCATTTCCCCAATATTTTCTTCTAATAGTTTTATAGTTTGGGATCTTACGTTTAAGTCTTTAAACAGTTTTGAGTTGATTTTTGGTATATGGTGAGAGAGAGGGTGCTTCATTCTTCTGCATTCTTCTTCAGCACCATTTATTGACAAGTGTGTCCTTTCCCCAGTGTATATTCTTGGCACCTCTGTTTAAAATTGGTTGGCTGCAAATGCATGGCTTTATTTATGGGTTCTCTATTCTGTTCCATTGGTCTATGTATCTGTTTTTAATGCAATCACTGCTCACCCTGCTGTTTTGATTACTCCAGCCTTATAGTATAATTTTGAGTCAGGTAGTCTGAAACCTTCAGCTTTATTCTTTTTTGTCACGACTGTGTTGGCTGTCCAGTGTCTTTTGTGGGCCCACAAGAATTTTAGTATTGTTTTTTCTGTTTCTATGAAGAGTGTCATTGGTGTTTTGATAGGGATTTCACTGATTCTATAGATGGTTTTGTGTAGTGTGGTCATTTTAATCATATTCTTTCAATTCGTGAGCATCGGAAGTTTTCCCATTCGTTTGTGTTCTCAATTTCTTCCATCGGTGTTTTGTAGTTTTCACCGCAGAGATCCTTTAACTCCCTGGTTAAGTGAATTACTTTTTGTAGCTGTTGTAAATGGAATTCCAGGCTGGGTGTGGTGGCTCATACCTGTCACCTTAACACTCTGGGAGGCTCAAGTGGGAGGATTGCTTGAGTCCAGGAGTTTGATACCAGCCTGGGCAATAGAGCGAGACCTCATCTCTGCAAAAAAAATTTTTTTAAATAATGGGCATGGTGATTCACACCTGTAGTCCCAGATACTTGGCAGGCTGAGGCAGAAGGATCACCTGAGTCCAGGAGGTTGAGGTTGCAGTGAGTGGTGATTTTGCCACTGCACTCCAGCCTGGGTGACAGAACGAGACTGACTCAAAAAATAAAAAATATATAGACTGGGTGTGGTGACTCATGCCTACAATCCCAGAACTTTGCGAGGCTGAGGCAGAAGGATTCCTTGAGCCTAGAAGTTCAAGACCAGCCTGGGCAACATAGCGAGGCCTCATCTCTACAAAAAAAAAAAAATTAAAAAATTAACCAGACATGGTAGCACATGTCTGTAGTCCCAGTTACTCGAGAGGCAGAGGTGGAAGGATCGCCTAAGCCCAGGAAGTTACTCGAGAGGCAGAGGTGGAAGGATTGCCTAAGCCCAGGAGCCGTGGTCATGCCACTGCATTCCAGCCTGGGCGACAGAGTGAAATTCCAACTTAAGAATTGATTAATTAATTAATTAAAAACCTGTCATAGTTTGTAGGCCATAGTCTGCAGGTCCTGATCCAGCACCATGTCAATCCACTAAGAGAAATCTGGTGACTAAGCCAGAATCTAATTTGAATGGCCCTTGGGCCCAGCACCATCCAAAGGGTGTAATCACCAGGCTATCCAGCTAGGAAAAGGTGCATCAGTCCCAAGAATGGACAGAGGACAGAATCCTAAATTTTCCAAATATGTATATATAGCTCCCCCACTATTTTGGTATCAAGCATTATCTAAGAGGCAGTCAAGAAGAGGTAATGCTCTCTGGGGACTGCCACCGTCCATGACCAGAGGGCCTGAATAAAGTGTGTGGACCAACCAGGTGCGGTGGCTCATGCCTGTAATCCCAGCACTTTGGGAGGCTGAGGTGAGAGGATTGCATGAGCCCACGGGTTCAAGACTAGCCTGGGCAACTTGGGGAGACCTCATCTCTACAATTAATAAAAAAATTAGTTGAGTGTGGTGGCTTGTGCCTGTAATTCCAGCTACTTGGAAGGATCGCTGGAGCCCAGCAAGTCGAGGCTGCGGTGGCCGGGAGCGGCCACTGCACTCCAGTCTGAGCAACAGAGTGAGACTCCAACTCAAAAAACCCCAAAAAAACACTAACTGCAATGTCGTCCGGAGTTGGCATTGGGGTTGGATGGGTGCTGCCTCCTAGTGGACGCCATTAGCTGAGCGTGGTAGCCTGTAGTTCCAGCTACATGCATTGCAAAAGTTGTGCAAATCATGACTAATGATTACATTGACACTATATTGTTCAAACCTTTGACTTTTTTTTTTTTTTTGAGTCAGAGTCACTCTGTTGCCCAGGTTGGAGTGTAGTGGCACGCTCACAGCCACCACAGCCTCAACCTGCTGGGCTCCTGCAACCCTTCCACCTTAGCCTTCTAAGTAGCTGGAACTACAGGCATGAGCCCCCATGCTTGACTAACTTATTTTATTTATTGTAAAGATGAGGTCTCACCAAATTGCCTGGGCTGGTCTTGAACCCATGCAGTCCTCTCGCCTCAGCCTCCAAAGTGCTGGGGTTATGGGCATGAGTCACCAAGCCCGGCCGCCATCAGTTTTTAACATAGACGAACCTGCCCCACCGTTCAAGGGAATCCCTGTGAATTGAGGACCCTACTGAGCAAGAGGACAACCTCCAGGCAGCGGAGTGAGGGGTAAAGTTTTCTCCAAAGGGGTAGCTACTACTTATCCACGTCAAACTGAGAGGACAGGAGGACCAGCCCGGCTGTACCTTTGACCATACCATTCACACTTAACTGTTTCCAGTCGTACAAGTCCAGGTTGGCCTACCCAAAAATGGGGATGTGAGGCTGGGAACCCAAAGGCCTCCACAGCTCAGGCGTTCCTCTTCAAGGAGAGCTTAATAGCGGCTGCCCTCTTGAAAGGGGTGTACTTGGTGGCTGTGTCCGGCAGGTGGCACTGTGGGACTGGGAAATGGCCTCTCTGAGCACTTCAGCAGCCACGAAGGCATTCAAGTGGTTTCCTTCGCTTCTGGGATTCTGTGTTGTTTCTGTTTGACGACGGAGAGGACTGCACATGCAGGAGACCCTGAACGGGAGAATCCCCCGATACTTAAGGGGCATTCTCAGTCTGAGCATGGAAGACGTCGATGTCAATTGCACATTCAGCAGCGGTAACTGAATTGGCCCAGAGGGTCAAACCCAACGAGACCACTTCAGCCTCCCTGCCCTCCTGTGTGCCTTAGCAGTTGAATTCGGGTACTTTTTCTTCCTTGGGGATCGTGGACCAAGAAGTCTGTGAGTCAGGGACTACTACAGCAAAAGCCATCAACTACAGCCCAACGTGGGACAATGGGCAAGAGGGGTGTAGCCTGGCGGGTAAGCAAAGGCAGGGAAGAAAATGTCATTGTTGACCTCCTTGGCTTCTTCTCCCTCCAGGGTCAGGCCCAGAGCTGTACCTCAGACACCTGCCAATGTCCAGTAAGTACTCGGGCGCAGGGTCCCCTCTCTTTCTGCTCCTCCACACACCAGCAGGCCCAGCCCTTTCGGTCCTTTGGTTACCCCTACACCCAGCTGTGAATCTGGTTCAAATCGGGCTGTGGCAGGGGCCAGAAACACTAGCAGAGTGGGCTCTGCACTAATATTTTCAGCACACCCAAACATCCAACAGCAAGGTCAGGTCAGGCACAGCCTCGTGTCTATAATTCAGCCCCTTGGGAGGCCAAAACGGGAGGATCACTTGAGCCCAAGAATTCCAAGGACAGCCTGGGCAACGTATTGAGATCTTGTCTCTGCAAGAAATCTTTTAAAAAATTAGCCGGAGCCGGGCTTGGTGGCTCAGCCTGTAATCCCGAGCTTTGGGAGACTGAGGTGAGTGGACTGCCTGAGTTCGTGGGTTCGAGACCCGCCTGGGCAACTTGACGAGACCTCATCTCTACAGTAAATCAAAAAATTAGCCC
>NW_007251314.1:85890-92607 GCF_000164805.1 Carlito syrichta | reverse complement strand
AA
This sequence comes from Carlito syrichta, assembly GCF_000164805.1. Lineage (NCBI taxonomy): Eukaryota > Metazoa > Chordata > Mammalia > Primates > Tarsiidae > Carlito > Carlito syrichta. The sequence goes on along the minus strand of NW_007251314.1, from coordinate 92,605 downwards.
AAATTAGCCGGGCATGGTAGTGCGCGCCTGTAGTTCCAGCTACTTGGAAGGCTGAGGCGGAAGGATCGCCGGAGCCCAGCAGGTCGAGGCTGCGGTGGCCGGGAGTGGCCACTGCACTCCAGTCTGGGCGACAGAGTGAGGCTCCAACTCAAAAAATAAAATTAAAAAATAAATAAATAAATAAAAAATTAGCCAGGCATGGCGGCACTTGCCTGTATTCCCAGCTATTTGGGAGGCTGAGGCCAAAAGATGCCTGAATTTTGTGACTATCCCACTGCTCTCCAGCCTGGGTGATAGATTGTAGCCCCAACTTAAAGACAAACAACAAATAGCAAAGACTTCAGTGCTGATAGCATTTATTTCCATTTTAGAGACCCTTTAACTCAGCAGCCACAACCACACTGCCTTTCTACTGAGCCCCCAGGGCTTGCCACCTCATGGTCATGATGGCATTTCTTCCTCCACCTGACTGAAGAGGAAGCAACTTCCCAGACACCATTTGCCCAGCTTGTTTCAATCCTATCTCTGTCCACCTAGCCTCATGAACAAGTAGGAAAGTGGAGGCCCTTGTTCCTGACCATCCTCTCTCACTCAGATGAGAGAATTCCCTCCGAGAGCCCAGGGATTCTTATATCCTTGAACCGAGCCCATGGAGCCCTTGTCCTTCCTATTCCCAAAAGCCTTGCCTTTGTTAACATCTCATCCTCTTGCCAATACTACCAGGTCTGGGATTTGATTTAACCTTACTGACAAGCTAGCCTACTATCATTCCATGAATGTTGCCCGAAGACATGAGACTCCTGGGTCAGAGTCAAAAGACTATTACCGCTCAGTAGGCAGCAGGAACATCAGCACGTTTTCATAAGTTCTCCCGACTTCAAAGTCCTATGGGGGCTGGTTCAGACATTTATAATTGTGTGGGGTTTGAAGAAGATAAAGAACTCCAGGGCAGAGCTTAATTTAAAGGATTCTTGCTAAAGGAGCTCCCACTCAAGTTTGGCCATCTGTCTGGTCACTTGCTAGAGTGGCTTTAGTGAAATTTCCACATGTAAGATTGCAATTGCATATGCCCAGTCTGATGCGTTTGTGGGTCAGATTACACCCACTTGATGATGGTCAACTCAGGTTTCCAATTGTTTGATGTTTTGTGGCCAGGTATGTCAAAGTTTTTATATGCAGAAGATGGTATGGCCTTGTTCCAAAACCCTTAAGAATTGATGCTGGAAAATGCTCCTACTGGCACTCTCGGGAGGTTCACAGATCATCTCTATTTGCTACATGAGTTTCATGTGACCTCTTGCCCAAACTACAGCTGACAGCAATTGCAGAGCCATCCCTCGACCTGGACCACACTCCAAACTGGACTTGTTATGGGTTGCTCACTAAATGAATTGGAGAATACATTCAGATATGGTATGTTTTGCCTCTAAGGAGGGCCCAAAAGTATTAAGTCTCTTTTTTTTTTTTTTTTTTTTTTTTTTAGTTGGAGTCTCACTCTGTCGCCCAGATTGGAGTGCAGTGGCACACTCTCGGTCACCACAACCTCTACCTGCTGGGCTCAGGTGATCCTTCCACCTCAGCCTTCCAAGTAGCTGGAACTACAGGTGTGCGCTACCATGCCTGGCTAATTTTTTATTTATTCTAGAGACGAGGTCTCGCCAAGTTGCCCAGGTGGGTCCCAAACCCGTTGGCTCAGGCAATCCACTCACCTCGGCTTCCCAAAGTGCTGGGATTACAGGCTGAGCCACCGAGCCCAGCCAAGCCTCTTTTTATGGTAGTGCATGATGCAAAATGCAGTGACTTCTCTTTCTCCTAGTATGGAAGATTTCCAACATGCTCCAGACCCCTGAGCTCCTAGAAAACTCCCAGAGGTGTCAGATCCCTGAATTTGCATTAGGTTTACTTTCTATCTTCTGGCTTTTATTTATCTAACTAAGGCATCTAAGGTGCTTGCTAATTCCTGCTTATGTTGGTCTAATTGACATGATATTATCAATGCAGTGGAACTGTGTGGTATTATGTGGGATGCTAAAATGATCAAGACATCTAACAGCTAGATGATATCAGAGGGCAGAAGTGTTGACCCAGTCCTAAGGCTAGACCATGAAGGTATACTGTTGGTCCTTCCAGATAAAGGCAAACTACTTCTGGGGATCCTTGCAAGGTGGTAGAGGGTGGGGAGAGAATTTGCCAGGTCTGTGGCTGAACACCAAGCACTAGGGACTGTGTTGACTTGATCTGACAAAGACACCACCTCTAGAAAGGCGACTATAATCAGACTCACTAATGGAATTAAGTTTCTGATACTTTACAGTCGCTGTCTAAGACCTACACACTTTCTGCCTGGGCCACATGAGGTGGGTTGAACTAAGATGTGAAAATCATCACCACTCCTGCATCTTCCCTTGTTTTTCTTGCTTCTAGAGAGGGAAGGTTTCAGAGACGTTCTCCTGGTCCTTACTATCATAATAGACCTCACTGCATTGGTAGAGAGCAAAACTGGGCATTTTTCTAGTAGTCGAGTATACCTCAAACAATGATAAATGCAGAAAATAAACTTTAAAATGGGTTTTGATTCTGTTTTATTATTATTACTTTATTTTAGAGACAATGTCTTACTCTGTCACCCAGGCTGGAGTGCAATGGCCCTAATCATTGCTCACTGCAGCCTTCACTTCCTGACCTCAAGTCAGCTCCCTGCCTCAACCTCCTGAGTAGCTGGGACTACAGGCATGCACCCCCACGCCTGGCTAATTTTTAATTTTCTTTTTGAGAGACTGGGACTTGCTATGTTTCGCAGGCTGGTCTCAAACTCCAGGCCTCAAATGCTCCTCCTGCCTCAGTCTTGCAAAGTGCTGGGATTACAGGCGTGAGCCGCCGCACCTGGTCTGGGTTTGGGATCCACTAAACTCACACGGAGAATGTACTAAGGCCAAAATTTCATTTATCACCTGACCAACATAAGCTCTCACTTTAATAAGTTACTGTGGCATTTGGATCCCAAAGAATCATCAGTTCAAGGCCAGAGTCTACTAGTCCCCAAAAGGTCTGTTTACCTTTTCCCAACATACAGACTCAAAACCCACAGTTACCTCATAAATGGATACAAAGTCCCATTTGAAGGGAAGTTTTAAGATATAAACTTGTAGCTGAGCTTTAGGGTAATTCCTCAAGAGTACTAGCCTCCTCTCAATTAAAGGACTTTGGTCTTCAAATTAGTTTGTGTGTGGGATTAGCGCTTGAGGTTGTAATTCTCCATTTGATCACACATGGCAGACTTCTACACACCAGACCTGGAGTTTTCCTGTTTTATAGCTATTTCAACAGAGATTAATTAATTAAAACAGGTCTCAGAAAATTGGGAGAGGAGTGAAAAGAAACCTAGTTAGCACAGAAATAGGAATAACCTCATGATACAGAAATAATCACTCCAGGACTGAAAATAGAGTTATCAGAAGCTAAAATGTTGGAGAAGCAGCCCTGTCCAGCTGAAACCTGGACAAGAAAGAGGAGCTGCCTGGATAGGGCCAGTGGGATCGAAGGCAGACAATGAAACTGGTTCTAGAAGTGCCAAAAATGAGAAAAAGCTGAAATATGGAAGCAACTGCTGCTGTCAGAGGCAGCGTTGTTCTGGGACGACTCGGGAGCCTGAAGCAAACGGGAAGGAGCAAGGAGCAAGTCCCTTCTTCCTCCTCCAATCGCCAGTCTCTTTCCAGCACCTTCTCAGGCTGGGCCTCATAGGAACCCATCTAGCCAAGTGGAAACATGGCTTGCAGAGTCTCTGCCCCAGCATCATAGAGATGAGAAGGGTGAATTTGAAGCTGAGAGACCAAAAAGCTTGTAAACCAAAAATAAAATTGTAAGACCCCAACTGACTGAACGGACACCCTCTTGGCCAAGGGAGACTGGAAAAACTAAATTCCAAGCCAGGATAAGAAAGGAGGTTGGACATGTCTCCTTTGTGGAGTTCTAGGAACAACTGACCAGCATTAGCATTAAAATAGAGATCCTTGTAATCCTGTGCCTTTGGGAGGCTGAGGTGAGTGGATTGCCTAAGCCCGCGGGTTCGAGACCCGCCTGGGCAACTTGGCAAGACCTCATCTCTACAAAAAATAAAAACTCAGCTGGGTCTGGTAGTGCGCGCCTGTAATTCCGGCTACTCGGAAGGCTGAGGTAGAAGGATCGCCAGAGCCCAGCAGCCCAAGGCTGCGGTGGCTGGGAGCGGCCACTGCACTCTAGTCTGGGCGACAGAGTGAGACTCCAACTCAAAAAAAAAAAAAAAAAGAGATTCTGAGACTGGCAAAACAGACCCTGTGGCGGGAAGATGCCCAATTCCAACCTGACTCTGGTATGGCATCGCATGACAGCACCACCCAAAAGGAAACACAAACATGTCACCCAAAATGTTTCTTTGACATATTTTGAAGTGGCCCTGCCCAGCCATCTCTTGGAGAAATCTGCATCTGTAGAGGATGTCCTTTCCTAGGAAGATCTGACACCCTGTAAGACAGTTACCACCCGTCGTCTCGGAAGCCAGCAGTTCAGAGGCTTCGCCTACATAACAAGGACCCTGGCTTTCTGATTTCAAGTTCTTTAGACAGAGCTTAACTCTTTCTACCAATTGCCAATCAGAAAATCCGTGAATCCACCCATGGCCTGTAAAATCTTCCCCCACTTGATGTCCCACTTTTTCAGGGCCAACCAATGCAAACTTCACATGTATTGATTTATGTTTTGCCTGTAACTTCAGTCTCTCTAAAATGCATAAAACCAAGCTGTAGTTCAACCATTTGGGGTACCCGTTCTCAGGGCCTCTTGGGACAGTGCCATGGGCTTAGGTCCCTCACATTTGGCTCAGAATTAAGCCCTTTACATATTTTATATAGTTTGGATTTTGCTCAACAAGCTTGAACCCCACACATGAATTGAGTAAGTTCCTGTGGATTCACAGCATTTGACATTTCCAAAGACAAATCAGTGCATTACAAAGGCTCTGGATCCAGACTGCCCCGATTTCTGTTCCAACTCAGTCACTTACACTGTGTGACTTTGAGTGAGTCACTTATCTGTGCCTCAATTTTCTCGTCTGCAAAACGGAGACAATATTAGCTACCTATATGGGTATCATAGGATTCTCTCACTGAGTATACGCAAAGCACTTAGCACAATGCCAGACACAGAGGAAGTGCTCTGTGCATGTTAGCTATGTTGCTGCTGCTGTTATTACCACCATGCTCATTACTTGGGTTCCTGGGAACTAATTCAGCATCTTCCAGAGAAGTCTGGTTGCCACACAACACTTGGCAATGTTTCAAAGCCATTCTGCACCCAACGTGACAGATGCTTGGATTTCCTCCAATTTGGAGGAAGGATGTTTTGGTCTGATTTTTGGATGTTTTGGTTGTTGGAGGCTTTCTTGCTATTTAACTAATAATTGCTGTCAGTTCAGCCTTGGCATTATCAGTTTAGTTTGTTATGGGTTATTTAGTTAAACTGCATGTGTAATGATGCACATTTGCCTCAACCCTGTGTGTGCCTGGCCTGCAATTTTCCACTAATTAGACTTTTTAAAGACACATATGCATTTATCTACTCAAATTTGCATCCTCCATCTCCCTATTGCCAGAGCAGATGTACACACCACCCACCCACCCCTACTCCAGAAGATAATTCGCTCATTATCACGGAGTTATTTTTCCACTGGAAAGTAGAAGCTAGAGGGGTACAGATGGGTTCTTGCCCTCTTGACGTGAGAGTCATCAAAACTGGGCAGACGAGAGGTGCTGGGTCTGAGTCGGGCGGGAATAGTGGGGCTAAGAGGAGCGAGTGGACCCAAAGATGCACACAGTATACTAGCAAGTCCACCGAGGACCGCAACCCACCACCCTAGCTCCAGCTCCCATCCCAGTAGATACCCAACAGTTCCCCAAGAATCAAGCATCCAGATATGATTTCTCTCAAGTGCTTTATTTCCCCAGTGAGGAGAAGCTGTGAGTGGGGTCTGTGGTCCCTAAACTCTGAGGACCCTCCAGCCTCCCCCTGCTGTGGCAGGGCCCTTGGAGGGGCACCGACCTGGGCTCCAGTGCTTGATCCTCCCAGAGTGGGGCTGGTTCTGGGAGGAGCCGGGCATGCTGTGGCTCACACGTATGACACTTCCTGAGGTGATCTCAGCAGCAGCCCAGGTGGTGGACCTTGGGCATGGGTCCCACCTCAAGGACAAGGCCACCAGGTGTGGAGACCCAGGCCCAGGTGGGCCTTACTCTAGGAGCAAAACACCCCTGTGAAGGCTACTCCTTGAAGTCCGCCAGCAGGGCTCAGTCTGGGAGGCAGAGAGAAGAAACAGTAGGTGATTGGGAGGGAAAAGAGAGCCAGAAAAAATGGAAGACTGGCAAAAAGAGGAAACACGGAGAAAGGAGCACAAAAAGCCCCAAGGACACCTAGGGAGTGACCCAGGGACAACGGAAGGGCAGAGCGCGAGAAAAACATGCAAACTCCAGGAGGCTGTGCACACACAGATCCCACACACCAACCTTCTGACTCAGGCGGGACTGGGGGAGGCGGCCCACCCGGGGGCAGCAAGGCAGAGCGACTCAGGGCCTCGGCCACCCAGGTCAGAACGCGACCGCAATGCTGGACCTGGGGAGCAGGGGGGATGTCAGCAGGAGACGGGAACCCCACTGCCCCCACCCCTGCCGCAGGTCCCAAGTCCTCACCT
>NW_007251314.1:81323-85768 GCF_000164805.1 Carlito syrichta | reverse complement strand
CCCCGCCCCTACAGTTCCGCCTTCTCCCCCAGGCCTGGGCCGTAGCGCCCCAGGACCCCGCCCCCAGGCTCCGCCTTCATATCCGGCTCCTCGCAAGCCCCACCTCCTCCCTCCTCTCAGCTGAAGTAAACCGCAGGGAGGGAAGCCCCGCCCAAGATAGGCCCCGCCCCGGCTACGCCCCGCCCTCACTTCTGGGACATGCGCTTCAGACGCTCGGAGTCACTGTCCCGCTTTTCCCGAGCACGCGCCAGCAGGAAGTTCTCCTTTTGCACCGATTCCCACGTCAACAGCGTCCGCTCGTCCTCCTTAGAGAGGTAGATCCCTGGAGAGTGGTACAGATGGGGTCAAAGGGCCCTCCCGCCTGGGGCCAAGCTCCTTCCCAAGCCCAGCCTCTTCAGCCGAAGCCCCCGGAGAGTGCGCTCCCTGGCCCAGGCCCCGCCCCTGGTGGTTTAGGCCCCGCCCTGCCCTCACCAATTAAGCCCGGCCCCTCGCAGCCCAAGCCCCGCCCCCTCACCACATAGGCCCCGCCCACTAGTCGGTTTGGGCATTTCCCCCCCGTTCCACGACCATCTTCTCTCCACTTCCCGCCCCCTGTAAAGCCAAGCTCTGTTCTCACGGAAATGCTTGACCGGGGAGAGCGGCAAATTGATCCGGTGCCTGCGGCACAATCGCCGGAAGAGGAGGCGCACGTGGGAGATAACGATAAGGGGCGGGGCCAGCGCTGGCCGAGAGTGGAATTCCCGGATGAGGCTGTACCGCTGCGACTTCCAGTAGAGGTCGCTGTTGCCCTGGACCTTGCCGAACGTGTGGCTGTGGAGGCCAGAGGTCAAAAGTCACCCCAGCCCAGGGCTGGGTCAGGGGCAGGGGATTAAGGTTAGATGTCAGGCAATACATGTTCAAAGTCCAAGGCAGCAGATGAATGTTAAGATCAATAAAGTCAGGCTATTACAGGATGCAATTAGAAGTCAGGTTAGAAAGGCCAAGGGTCAGATGTCAGAGGTCAAGTTGGGGTGGTGTTATGGATTAAGGTAGAAGTTGGAGTCAAGATTGAAGTTGGGCTCAAAAGTCAGCCTGTACACAAATAACTGAAATCAGAAATGAAAATGGAGACATCACTACTGACCTTACAGAAATGAAAAGGGTCATAAGAGAATACTATCAACAATTGCATGTCAGTCAACAAATTAGATAAATTAAATGGACAAATTTCAAGAAATGCAAATTACCTAAACTGACTCAAGAAGAAATAGAAAATCTCAATAAACGTACCATAAGAGATTGAACCACTAATCAAGAGCCTTCCAATAAAGAAAAGCCCAGGACCTGATGGCTACCCTGTGAGTTCTATCAAATAATTAAATAATTAACAACAGCGCTCCTCAAATTTCCCCCAAAAAAACAGAAAAGGAAAGAACACTTCGAACTCATTCTATGAAGTCAGTATTACCATAAAACGAAAACAGATAAAGATGTCACAAGAGCCGGGCTCGGTGGCTCAGCCTGTAATCCTGTGCCTTTGGGAGGCTGAGGTGAGTGGATTGCCTGAGCCCGCGGATTCGAGACCCGCCTGGGCAACTTGGTGAGACCTCATCTCTACAATAAATCAAAATGAACTGGGCGTGGTAGCACGGGCCTATAGTTCCAGCTACTCGGAAGGCTGAGGCGGAAGGATCGCCGGAGCCCAGCAGGCCGAGGCTGCGGTGGCCGGGAGCAGCCACTGCACTCTAATCTGGGCGACAGAGTGAGACTCCAACTCAAAAAAAACAAAACAAAAAAAAACCCAAAAAACAAACAAACAAAAAAGATGTCACAAGAAAATTACAGACCGATATCCCTTATGAATATACATGCAAACATCTTCAAAAAATACTAGCAAACCTTATACACTGTGACCAAGTGGGATTTATTCTAGAAAACCAAGGGTACTTCAACATACAAAAATCAATGTAATATACCATGTTAATAGAACAAATGGTGAGGGGGGCACATGATCATCTCAAAACATAGAAAAAGTATTTGACAAAATTCAACTTTTCGTGATTAAAAAAAACTCCTAAAACTCAGAATAGAAGAAAACTTTCTCAACATGACAAAGGGTACTTCTGGAAAACCCAAAGCTAACATCACATCCAGTAGTGAAAGACTAAAAGCTTTCCCCCTAAGATCAGCAACAAAACAAGGATGCCCGTTTTTACCACTGCTGTTCAATGTTTGACTGGAAGTTCTGGTCAGAACAATTAAACAAGAAAAAGAAAGGCATCCAGATTGGAAAGGAAGAAGTAAAAATATCTCTATTTGCAGATGACATGATCCTATATATAGAAAATCCCAGGGAACCAAAAGACAGCTACTAGGGTTACAGATTTAGCAAAGATGCAGGGTACAAAACAACATAAAAATCAGTTGTGTTTCCATACACCTGCAATGAACAACCCAAAAAAGGCAGCAATTCAATGTACAATAGCATCTAAAAAAATAAAGCACCAAGGAATAAATGTAACCAAGAAGGTGAAAGGACGTGTACACTGAAAACTACAAAATAAGATCTGCCAAGTGTGGTGGCTTACGCCTGTAATCCCAACACTTTGGAAGGCAAAGAAGAGAGGATTGCCTGAGCCCAGAGGCTCCAAACCAACCCAGGCAACTTGACGAGACCTTGTCTCTACAATTAAAAAAAAAAATTAACCAGGCGTGGTGGCGTGCACCTGTAGTTCCAGCTACTTGGAAGGCTGGGGTGGGCAGAAAATCACCAGAGCCCAGCAGTTTGAGGCTGTGGTAGCTGTGATGTGCCACTGCACTCCAGCCTGGGTGACAGGGTAAAACCCTGACTCAAAAAAAAAAAAAAATCTAAATGAAATGTCAATACCCAAAGCAACCTATACAGATTCAATGCAATCCCCATGGAAATTCCAACAACCTTATTTGCAGACATGGAAATCCGATCTTGAAGTTCATGTGGAATTGTAAGAGACCTTGAACAGCCAGAACAATCTTGAAAAATAACAAGGCCAGAAGACATACATTTCCCAATGTCAAAATTTACTATGAAGCTACAGTAATCAAAACAGTGCAGTACTGGCATAAGAATAGACAGGTAGACCAATGGAATCGAATTGAAAGTCTAAAAATAAATCCAATAATCTACAAGTATTGTGGGTTGAGTTATAGCCCTCTAAAAAAGATATGTTGGGTCAAACGTTCCTTAAGCAACTGGCCTCCTCTCTAATCTTGGAGAGGTGGATCCACCCTTTTTCTCTGATCTACTTTCTAAATAAGCTTTTTCTGTCCTAAAAAAAAAAAGATATGTTGAATTGCTAAACCCTAGTACCTCAGAATGTGACTTTATTTGAAAATAGGGTCTTACAGAGGTGATCAAGTTAAAATGGTTGGTCTCTAATTCAATATAACTGATGTCATTATAAAAGGGAAATTTGGACACACACACACACACACACACACACACACACACACACACACACACACACGAAAGATGGAATCAGATATTTCAATGATGTATCTACAAGCCAAAGATCATCAGAAAACTCCTAGAAGCCAGGGGAGAGCATGGAACAGATTCTTCCTCACAGCCCTGAGAAGGCACCAACTTTGCTGATTATCTTGATTTTAGACTTCTGACTTTCTGAACTGTGAGACAATTCATTTCTGTTGTTTTTGCTACTTTGGCAACCCTAGAAAACTAATACAATGACCAATTTTTAACTACGATGCCAAGTCCAATCAATGGGGAAAGAACAGACTTCAACAAATAGTCCTGGGAAGCATAGATTTCCACCTGAGCCGGGCTCGGTGCCTCAACCTGTAATCCCGCGCTTTTGGGAGGCTGAGGTGAGTGGACTGTCTGAACCCGCGGGTTCAAGACCTGCCTGGGCAACTTGGTGAGACCTCATCTCTACAATAAATCAAAATGAGTTGGATGTGGTAGCGCGCGCCTCTAGTTCCAGCTACTTGGAAGGCTGAGGCGGAAGGATCACCAGAGCCCAGCAGGTCGAGGCTGCGGTGGCCGGGGAGTGACCACTGCACTCCAGTCTGGGTGACAGACTGAGACACCAACTCAAAAAAAAAAAAAGATTTCCACCTGCACAAAGAATGCTGCTGGACCCTTACCTCACACCATACACAAAAATTAACTTAACATAGACCAACAACCTGAATATAAAAGCTAAAACCATAAAGCTCTTAGAAGCAAACATTGGAGAAAGTCTTCATGACCTTATATTTGGCAAGAGGTACTGTACTTAGCACAAAAAGTATACACAGCAAAAGAAAAAACATATATAGGGCTTCATAAAAATTAAAAGCTTTTGTGCATCAAAAGACATTATCCAAAAAATGGAAAGATGCGCCTTGGGAGGCTGAGGTGAGTGGATTGCCTGAGCCCGCGGGTTCGAGACCCTCCTGGGCAGCGAGACCTCATCTCTACAATA
>NW_007251314.1:75701-80938 GCF_000164805.1 Carlito syrichta | reverse complement strand
GGCCACTGCACTCCAGTCTGGGCGACCGAGTGAGACTCCAACTCAAAAAAAAAAAAGAAAAGAAAAGATATCCTATAGAATGGGACAAAATATTTGCAAAATGTAACTCTGATAGTTTAATACCTAGGATATATAAAGAAGTTCTACAGCTCAACAAAAAGACAGACAACCCAACATAAAAATGGGCAAAAGACTTGAAGAGGCATTTCTCCAAAGAAGGTACATAAATAGCTGACAAGGACACAGAAAACATAATAGCATAGAAAGCAAGGACATGGCTGGGTGCGATGGCTCAAGTCTGTAATCCCAACACTTTGGGAGGTCAAGGCAAGAGGATTGCCTGAGCTCAGGGATTTGAGACCAGACTGGACAACTTGGTGAGACCTCGTCTCTACAATAAATAAAAAATAAAAAATAAATATTAGCCAGGCGTGGTGGCATGCACCTGTGGTTCCAGCTACTTGGAAAGGTGAGGTGGAATGACCACCTGAGCCCAGCAGATCGAGGCTGCAGTGGCTGTGAGTGTGCCACTGCATTCCAGCCTGGGTGACAGAGTGAGACTCTGATTCAAAAAAAAAAGAAAGAAAGAAAAGAAGGGCACATGCTCAACATGAACAGACTTAGGGAAATGCAAATTCAAGCCACAAGGAGACACCACTTGACACCCAAGAGCATGACTATATTTCTACAGAAGGAAAAGAACGCGTGTGGGGAAGAACGTGGATAAATTAGAACCCTCATGCCCTCCTGGTTAGAATGTAAAATGACACCGCTGCTTGGCAATAGTTGGGCAGTTTCTCAAAAAGCTAAAAATAAAATGACCATATGACCACAATTCCACTTCCACATATACACTCCAAAGCAATAACAACAGAGATTCAAATCCTCTCTCTGAGCCCAGGCTGAATTTTTTTTGTTTTTGGTTTGTTTTTGTTTTTGTTTTAGAGACAGAGTCTTATTATGTCACTCAGACTGGAGTGCAGTGGCTCATGGTAGCCTCGAACTTTTGGACTCAAGTAATCCTCCCACTTCAACCTCCCAAATAACTGAGACTACATTTTAAAAAAGTTTTGTAGTCACAGGGTCTCACTGTGTTGTCCAGGCTGATCTCAAACTCCTGGCCTCCAGCAAGTCTCTCGCCTTGGCCTCCCAAAGCACTAGGATTATACACCTGGCCCAAACTTTAAAAAATTGTGGTAACATATATATACTATAAAATTTGCCATTTTGGCCATTTTTAAGTGTACAATTCAGTGGCATTAATTACCTTGACAATGCTCTGCATCCATCACAACTATTTCCAAAGCATTTTATAACCCCAGACAGAATGTGTGTATCCATTCAGCAATATCTCGCCATATTCCATCCCCCCAGGTCTTGGCAAACTCAAATCTACTTAATCTCTCTCTATGAATTTGCCTAGTCTAAATGTTTCGTATAAATGGAATTCTATGCCAAGGTCCCAACAAACATTATTCACAGTAGTCAAAAGGTGGAAACAACTCAAGTGTCCACCAAAAGATAAGTATTTAAGCCAAATGTGGTCTAGCCATACAATGAATATTATTCACCCATGGAAAAAAATAAAATTCTTTTAAAAAATTTTATTTTAATTAAAGACATGAGGTCTTGCTATGTTGCCCAGGCTGGTCTCAAGTTCCTGGGATCCCTCCGCCTCAGCCTCCCAAAATGCTGGGATTACAGGCGTGAGCCACTGCACCTGGCTTATGTGTATTTTTTTTACCATAAAAAAAGTTCAGCCAGGGCTTAGGGAGAGTATGGGTCCAAAGTCCATGTCAGGAGCAAGGTTTGACTGGGTTGGGGGACAACCCAGCATTAGGTTTGAGTCAGAGTTCAAGAACTAAAGACAGTTGAGTAGATGGCTTCAAGAGTTGTGACGGGAGCCGGGCTCGGTGGCTCAGCCTGTAATCCCGCGCCTTTGGGAGGCTGAGGTGAGTGGATTGCCTGAGTCCGCGGGTTCGAGACCCGCCTGAGCAACTTGGTGAGCCCTCATCTCTCCAATAAATCAAAAATTAGCCGGGCGTGGTAGAGCGCGCCGGTAGTTCCAGCTACTTGGAAGGCTGAGGCGAAGAGATCGCCAGAGCCCAGCAGGTCGAGGCTGCGGTGGCCGGGAGCGGCCACTACACTCCAGTCTGGGTGACAGAGGAGACTCCAACTCGAAAAAAAACAAAAAAAAGAATTGTGATGGGGTCAAGAGTCACGCTGGATGAGGTGGGACCAGAGCGCGATCAGGCCTCACCTGAACATGGCAATGAGCAAGTTGACCAGCAGGATGTTGGCCACCAGCAGGAAGACGACGAGGAGCAGCACCACGAGCCAGTTGGCATACTGAGAGACGCACGAGCCGGCCTTGGGCCCACTGGGTTTGGCCCAGAAGCCCTCCTCTGCAGAGCAGTTGCTGGGCGTCATGAGGGCCACTGTGAAGGGAGACAGAGATGGGCCAGGGGGACAGAGGTCCAAGGAAGACACAAAGCCGGAGGGGGCGGGGTGGGGACAGACCCAGAGGGAGGAAGGGCCGAGGGGACACAGAAGGGAAATGACGGCCCGTGGAGAGGGTGGTGGGGAGTGTGCGGGGGGCGCTCTGAGAACCAGAGGAAGGGGGAGACAGAGACTCAGAGAGACGTTTCCTTGGAGAGATGGGTTACAGACACCGGGGAAGGGCGACGGTCTCAGAAGGAGGGGGTCACGCCCTGTCATCCCCCCTACCGTCCATGTCCTCCTGGGGGATCTGCCCGAAGATCTGCAGGTAAGGCCGGTAGAAGACGCGGCGCAGGATACTCGAGAGGTCGCCGTCCTGGGGCCTGAGCAGCCCCTCCGTGGCCACCCCGTAGGCAACCAGCCACACGCCAAGGAAGAAGAGGAAGAAGAACACGTCCTTCATCTGCAGGGAGAGGAAGATGTGGCCGAGTCTGGCCCCGCCCTTCCCCCAAAGCCACGCCTCCTGCTCCCCAAAGCCACGCCCTTCCCGCCGAGGGGGCGTTCGACTGAACCCAGTCTGACAGCCCCAGGCCGTTCCTCCTCTGGCTCTGCCCGCTAAGCCCACGACCCTCACCATCTTGTTCACGATGACGATCTTGGGCCCCAGCTGTTTGTTGACCGTGAAGATGTGCAGCAGCCGCAGCGTGAAAACCATGTAGTCGAGGCAGAAGACAGTGCGGCCCAGGTCATACAAGCCCGGGGTCAGCCTGGGGTGTGGGGAGACGAGGCAGGGGTCACTCAAGGGCCACAGGATGCCAAGGAAAACGGGAGACTTCCCAATGCCATGCTTCAGATGAAGCTGTGGCCTCCACAGGGCGGGACCAGGACCCTCTGAGTCACCCTGGGCTTACTGAAATTTACTCAGTGCTAAGCTGTTCTATGCAGGGTTCTGGCATTCACTAAAAAAGGGCTGCACCCATTAAATAATCATGAAGGAATGGCGGCCTTAGCAAAAAGCTGGTCTCTATAGATAGAGTTCCTGCAGACCAATAAGTACAAGACAAACAACCTAATAGGCAAGTCAATAAAGAATAACATTGTAGCCGGGCTCCGTGGCTCAGCCTGTAATCCCGCGTCTTTGGGAGGCTGAGGTGAGTGGATTTCCTGAGGCCGCGGGTTCAAGACCCACCTGGGCAGCGAGACCTCATCTCTACAATAGATCAAAAAATCAGCCGGGCGTGGTAGCGCATGCCTGTAATTCCGGCTACTTGGAAGGCTGAGGCGGAAGGCTCGCCGGAGCCCAGCAGGTCGAGGCTGCAGTGGCCAGGAGCGGCCGCTGCACTCCAGTCTGGGCGACAGAGTGAGACTCCAACTCAAAAAAAAAAAAAGAATAACAGTGTAATGCAGGAAGTTCAAGTGGCCAGTAAACATTGGCAGCTCCTATGTAGAAAATGAAAATTATATCCCTGTATTGCATCATCATGTACTTAAACTTTGGATAGATTAACAACCTTGTGCAAAAGGCAAAACATTAAAATCTTTAGGAGAAAATATATAAGAATTTCTTCATGAACTTGGGATAGGATAGGATGTGATATAAAGTCTGGGCCAGGCTCAGTGGCTCACGCCTGTAATCCCAACACTTTGGGAGGCCAAGGTGAGAGGGTTGTCTGAGCGCAGGAATTCGAGACCAGCCTGGGCAACTTGGCGAGACCTCGTCTCTACAATACATCAAAAGGTTATCCGGAAATGGTGGCGCTCGCCTGGCGTTCCAGCTACTCAGGAGACTGAGGCAGAAGGGTCACCTAAATCCAGCAAGTCAAGGCTGTGGTAATCGTGATCATGCCACTGCACTCCAGTCTGGGTGACAGAGTGAGACTATGACTCAAAAAAACAAAAAGGTCTCATATGCAAGGCATAAAATCTCAATAAAGAAAACACTGGCCATAGCTCACGCCTATAATCCCAGCACTTTGGGAGGCTGAGGTGAGAGGATTGCCTGAGCCCACGGGTTTGAGACCAGCCTGGGCAACTTGGCGAGACCTCATCTCTACAATAAATTAAAAAAGTAACCAGGCATGGTGGTGCGTGCCTGTAGTTCCAGCTACTTGGAAGGTAGAGATGAAAGATCACCTGAGCCCAGCAGGTCGAAGTTGCGGTGGCCGTGAGTGTGCCACTGCATTCCAGCCTGGGTGACAGAGTGAGACTCTGACTCAATAAAAAGAAAAAAAAAAAAAAGAAAACGCTGATGAAATATAAGCTTTCTGTACCTCAAAAGATAGCATGTATATATGTTGGACTAAGCAGGGAAAACATATTTTCAGTATTTCTGCCAAAAATGCACGGCCCAGATTAGATCGTGAGGGAACCTCAGACAAACCCAACTACACATGCATTCTACTAACTAACTGGCCTGGAATGTTCAAAAGTGTTAAGGTCATAAAAGAGAAAGAAAGATTGAGGAATGTTCCCAGATTAGAGGTGATCACAAGACATGACAACCAAAGACAAAATGAGATCCTGGACTGATCCTCAGCCCCAAAAAGGCCATCAATCGGACAAGTGCCAAGATCTGAATTAGAATTCCTAGTTTGGATCATGTAAGACATTAAAACCTGGAAGATCTGCATGAAATGGGTTTGGGACTCCTTTGTATTGCTTCGACAACAATTTTATAAATCTCAGATTATGTCAAAATAAAAAAGAATGTTTAAGATAAAATACAGAAGTAAAAAGACGAGCTACAAGCCGGGCTCGGTGGCTCAGCCTGTAATCCCGCGCCTTTGGGAGGCTGAGGT
>NW_007251314.1:73704-75455 GCF_000164805.1 Carlito syrichta | reverse complement strand
CGGGCGTGGTAGCGCATGCCTGTAATTCCGGCTACTCGGAAGGCTGAGGCGGAAGGATCGCCGGAGCCCAACAGGTCAAGGCTGCGGTGGCTGGGAGCGGCCACTGCACTCCAGTCTGGGCGACAGAGTGAGACTCCAACAGACTGCGAGAAAATATTTAGAACAACAAACCCACCAAGGATTAGGATCCAGAACATAAGGACAGCACCTGCATGCATATATATATACATGGATGTACATATGAGGGGGACCCCAAAAAACTGGAGTGATCTCTTGGAGGGCAGGCCCCTTGCAGTACAGGCTTCCCCCGCTAAGTAAGTGTTCTAGGAAGCCCTGGCATCCGTGGATCAGCTAACATTGTGAGAGGCTATGTTTGGCTTCAGTAACATTTTTTGGAGATTCTTTCT
The DNA here is from genome assembly GCF_000164805.1 of Carlito syrichta. Taxonomy (NCBI): domain Eukaryota; kingdom Metazoa; phylum Chordata; class Mammalia; order Primates; family Tarsiidae; genus Carlito; species Carlito syrichta. Next base: position 75,048 of record NW_007251314.1, on the reverse strand, counting down.
ACGTGTTTGCTCATTTCATGATGGGTGATTTCCGAGTGCACCTGCCAACACCACGCTGAGTGTTCAGTAGTTTTTGCTCCAAAATGGCAATGATCCCCGTGCTCCACTCTCCCCATTCATTCGATCTTGCCCTGAGCTACTTTTGTCTGTTTCCCCAAATGAAAGTTCTCAAAGGGAAACGTTTTGCTGATGTGGAAGAGGTGAAACCAAAAATGGCAGCAGCACTAAAAGCCATCAAAATTGACAAGTTCAAAAACTTTTGTTTTGAGTCAGAGTCTCACACTGTACCCAGGCTGAAGTACAGTGACACAATCATGGCTCACCACAGCCTCGACCTCCCGGGCTCAGCCGATCCTTCCGCCTCAGCCTTCCAAGTAGCTGGGACTACAGGCATGCGCCCCCAGGCCTGGCTAATTTTCTTCTCAAACTCCTGGGCTCTGGCAATCCTCTCACCTTGGTCTCCCAAAGCTAGTATTACAGGTGTGAGCCAATGTATCCAGTCAAAAGCTGTTTTGAGCAGTGGAAAAATCATCTCGATAGGCATATTGCATCAAATGGTAAGTATTCTGAAAGTGACTGAAATTTAAATATAGAGGGATAAACAATTTTTTATAAATAAATTACAGAGGCCAAGCTCGGTAGCTCAGCAGCTCAGCCTGTAATCTCACCGCTTTGGGAGGCCAAGGTGAGTGGACTGCCTGAGCCCGCGGGTTCGAGACCCGCCTGGGCAACTTGGTGAGACCTCATCTCTACAATAAATCAAAAATTAGCCGGGCGTGGTAGCGCGCGCCTGTAGTTCCAGCTACCTGGACGGCTGAGGCGGAAGGATCGCCAGAGTCCAGCAGGTCGAGGCTGCAGTTGTGGGGAGCAGCCACTGCACTCCAGTCTAGGTGACAGAGTGAGACTCCAACTCAAAAATAAAATAAAATATAAAATAAAATAAAATAAATTCCGGGTTTTTTGGGTCACCCTTGTATGTACCCACACAGCAGATCACTGAATCCCAATTTAAGAATTGGGGGCAAAGAATATGAAGACAACTAACAGACGCACATGTGGCCATTAAGATTATGCAAAGATGCCCAACCTACTTGATAGTCAGTGATATACAAATTAAAACAAGGAAAGGTCACATTTATCCATCAGATTGGCCAGCAAAAAAAAAAAAATTTTTTTTTGAGTTGGAGTCTCACTGTGTCACCCAGGCTGGAGTGCAATGGCACAATCACAGCTCACCTCAGCCTCGACCTGCTGGGCTCAGGCAATCTTTCTGCCTCAGTCTCCCAACTAGCTGGAACTACAGGCGCATGCCACCATGCCTGGCTAATTTATTGATTTTTTTTT
>NW_007251314.1:71100-73328 GCF_000164805.1 Carlito syrichta | reverse complement strand
CGGTTCCGGCGATCCTTCCGCCTCAGCCTTCCAAGTAGCCGGAATTACAGGCATGCGCTATCACGCCTGGCTGATTTTTTTTATTTATTGTAGAGATGAGATCTCATTGCCCAGGCGGGTCTCAAACCCGCGGGCTCAGGCAATCCACTCACCTCAGCCTCCCAAAGGCACGGGATTACAGGCTGAGCCACCGAGGCCGGCCAGGCTGGTCTTAAACTCCTGGGCTCAAGCAATCCTCCTGCCTCAGCCTCTTAAAGTGCTGGGATTACAAATGTGAGCCACCACCCCAGGCCAGATTGGCAAAAATTTTCAAGTTGAATTGCGAACTACAAAATGTTTTTAAAATGGAGGCAGAAGGACTGCTTGAGTCCAGGAGTTCAAGACCAGCCTGGGCAACATAGCAAGGCCTCACCTCTCCAAAAAAAAAAAAAAAAAAATTAGCTGGGTGTAGTGGTGCACATCTGTAGTCCCAGCTACTCAGAAGGCTGAGGGGGGAGGATCACTTGAACCCAGGAGGTTGAGGCTGTGGTGAGCCATGATAGTGCCACTGTCCTCAAGCCTGTGAGACACCCCCCCACCCCTCCCACACAAAAAAAGACAAAATATTTTAGAGTGAAAGTCTAGTATGTCACGTATGCCCTCAAGGGGGCACTCTCTTACCCTGATGGTAGGCATGGAAATGGGTGAAACTATTTAGAAGGAAATCTATCCAGGTCAAGAATGTATGTACCCTTTGACCCACGAACTTTACATCTGGGACGTAAACTTTTATTATTTTGGAATAAATAATTTTTTTAAAAACAGAAGTAACCTAAATATCTATCTAGAAGGAACTGGCAAAATAAAGTATGATTCATTGATTAAATTCTGGAGATGACTGAACATTTCGCCCTTGCAAGCCAAGATCTTTCCATTTTTCCCATGCAATAATTCTTCCTTTGCCTGGAAAGTCGTGGGCTTGATAAACTGTCCAAAATAGCCCTGTCATCTCAGAAGAGTCTTTATCCAAAATACAACAAGGGATAAACAGAAGCATTAGTGTTCTGAAAACTCTTATCTTGCTCCCTGTTTGAACAAATTATTCATGTGGACTCACTTTGTAGCATATCTAAGAGAAGGTCTGCCTCTCAGTGTGTGTCAACTGAGCAAAGCCTGAGTAAGAGTTTACCACCGTCAACATCAAGGATATGTTGGGTCCCTTGTAAATAGTCACCAGGTTGTATCCACAATGGTTTTTGTCTGCTCTCCTCGAAAGAAGGGGTGTCCTAACAGCTTAGACTCAACAAAGAAAGGATAGCCAGGCTCGGTGGCTCAGCCTGTAATCCCAGCACTTTGGAAGGCCGAGGTGAGTGGATTGCCTGAGCCTGCGGGTTCGAGACCCGCCTGGGCAACTTGACGAGACCTCATCTCTACAACAAATCAAAAATCAGCCGGGCGTGGTAGCGCATGCCTGTAGTTCCAGCTACTTGGAAGGCTGAGGCGGAAGGATCGCCGGAGCCCAGCAGGTCGAGGCTGCAGTGGCTGGGAGCAGCCATTGCACTCCAGTCTGGGTGACAGAGTGAGACTCCAACTCAAAAAAAAAAAGAAAGGATAGAAATGGATGGAGGGAGAGAGGAAAGAGAGAGAAAGAGAGAGGGGAAGGGAGAAAGGGAGGAGGGAGGGAAAGAAAGAAGGAAGAGAGGGAAGGAGAGAGGGAGGAAACCTTATCAGCAGAAGACTAGAACCAGAGCAGTGAATATCTGATTATATCTTCATATTATCTTGACAAGAAAATGAAAAAGACGTCTGTAGTTCCAGTTACTTGGAAGGCTGAGGTGGAAGGATCACCTAAGCCCAACACGTCAAGGCTTTGGTGGCCGTGAGTGTGCCACTGCACTCCAGCCTGGGTGACAAAGGGAGTCTCCAACTCAAACAAGAAAATGAAAAAGAGCCGGGCTCGGTGGCTCAGCCTGTAATCCCGCACCTTTGGGAGGCTGAGGTGAGTGGATTGCCTGAGACCGCGGGTTCGAGACCCACCTGGGCAACTTGGTGAGACCTCATCTCTACAATAAAATAAAAAAATTGGCCGGGCGTGGTAGTGCGTGCCTGTAGTTCCAGCTACTTGGAAGGCTGAGGCGGAAGGATCGCCGGAGCCCAGCACGTCGAGGCTGTGGTGGCCGGGAGCGGCCACTGCACTCCAGTCTGGGTGACAGAGTGAGACTCCAACTCAAAAAAAAGAAAAAAGACTT
>NW_007251314.1:66920-71066 GCF_000164805.1 Carlito syrichta | reverse complement strand
AAAAAAAAAAAAGAAAAAGACTTTGTTGAGAAACTCAGGCTGATTTCTATCTCTTGAAGATCAGAGCTTCTGTCTCCACTGCCTTAGGAAATCAACACACTCCTTAAATTCTGGCAAGAATGATGGCTCAAATCCTTTCTTCTGGACTCTGATGTGGCATTTTCTTTTATTTTTTTTTTTGAGTTGGAGTCTCACTCTGTCACTCAGCCGCCCAAGGCGCGGGATTACGGCATTTTCAAAGAATAATAAATATCAAAAAATACTGTACTGACATAGAAAGAATGTCATGACACCTTATGGAGAAAAAGAAAAGGTTGCCAGAAGATGCATACAATATCATGTTTTTTGTGTAAAAGGAATTAAGTGTATCTCTCCGTAAAACTGAAAAGAAAAAGAACAGACAGGCTGTGCACCAGACTGAATGGACATAACTCCTGAGAAAGGCTTATAACAATGGAGGAAAACCTTAGGTTTCTGCTCTGTGCCCTTCATTAGCTTAATCTTGTTCAATGAGGGCACATTTCTGCATTTCTTTGGCAATAGACTACATTTTAAAGACATTTTAGGTTGCTGGAAGACAAGTCAGATGTGGCTTGAGGAGTTTTTAGTCTTGTGTGAGGAAATAGCACAAGCCATGGTCAGATAACCATTCGGAAAATCTCAAGAGTGCAGGAAAACAGTGCGTTGCCTGGCAAGAGCAATGCCATCTTGACACAATGACTGATGTTTGACCCCTGCATACCAAGGTGTTCCCGCAGTAAGGTTAAGAAATAATGCCTGTAGCATAGATAATCCCTCATAAAGAAATAATGTCTGTAGCAGATAAACCCTCATAAAGACGCTTATCTAACTTCCTTCTTGGTCAGAAGTTAAGGAAGAGACATGATAACCAGCTGCACATTTTACAAAAAAGCCTGCTACACAAAGAATACTTTCTGGAGGGTGGGCGTGGGAATCCACTGTCTTGTGGCCAAATGAGACAGCTTCTAGTCTTTCTGAGAAGCTGAATCTGCCAGCCTCCTTCTTTGGCCTCTCAGCTCCTCCGACCTTCACCAAGGAACACAGAGGATCACAAAGGAGGGACTCAGAGTCTGGGGAGGGTAAGGAAGGCTTCTAGAAACAGGGACAGCGAAAATGAAGTCTACAGAAGTGTCAATACTGGGCACAGTGGCTGGCTTCTGTAATCCCAGCACTTCAGGAGGCCAAGGTGGAAGGATTGCTTGAGCCCAGAAGTTCGAGACCAGTCTGGGCAACATAGCAAAACCTCAACTCTACATTTTTTAAAAACTAGCTGGGCATGGTGATGTGCACCTGTAATCCCAGTTACTTGGGAGGCTGAGGTAGAATGATCACCTGAGCCCAGGAGGTTGAGGCTGCTATGAGCCATGATTATCATGATCGTGCCACTGCGTGCCAGCCGGGGTGACAGAATGAGACCTTGACTCAAAAAAAAGTGTTAGAGCCGGGCTCGGTGGCTCAGCCTGTAATCCTGCGCCTTTGGGAGGCTGAGGTGAGTGGATTGCCTGAGCCCGCGGGTTCGAGACCCGCCTGGGCAGTGAGACCTCATCTCTACAATAAATAAAAAAAAAAAATTAGCCGGGCGTGGTAGCACATGCCTGTAATTCCGGCGACTCAGAAGGCTGAGGCGGAAGGATCGCCGGAGCCCAGCAGTCGAGGCTGCGGTGGCCGGGAGCGGCCACTGCACTCCAGTCTGGGCGACAGAGTGAGACTCCAACTCAAAAAAAAAAAAAGTGTTAGAGTTGGCTCGGCAAAGGAGAGGAGGAATAGGTGTTTCAGGAACACCGTGTACCACGTACCAAAACCCAAAGGCAAGACAGATTTGTTCCCAACGTCGTTTTGGGTACCACACAGCATGTGCTATGGAAGAAATGAGCTAACACTATCCAGCCTGGTCCTAGCAACAAAAAATAGTTGAGGGGAAATTCCTCACAATTTGTTTTTGGTGAGTTAGCTAAGAAATCAATAAACAGAAACAGCCAAGGCCCTTATGGACTAAAAAGTCGACAGCATTCAAGCTTTCCTGATGAAACTTAAACCTGTGAAATTTGATGTGGGGAAATGGCACGAACGAAGTTACAGCCACAAAGGAAAATTCACAAAAACGGATCCTAAACTCCGACCACATTCGATGAATGTGAACCAAATATTTGTTGTGAAACTTAACCCAGATAAGAATTAACCAAGTAGAAATAATTTCAGAAACTGAAAGTTAAAATAATTAAAGCGAGTTTAACGCCCTGCATAGAAATGGATCAGGGAATTTTAAAGTAACTGAAAAATACTTCCTTGAGAAGAATCTGTCAGTACTAGTAAATTCTTTTTTTATTTTTCTTTTTGAGTTGGAGTCTCACTCTGTGGCCCAGGCTGGAGTGCAGTGACACGCTCCCAGCCACTGCAGCCTCGACCTGCTGGGCTCAGGCGATCCTTCTACCTCAGCACGCGCCACCTCGCCTGACTGATTTTTTGATTTATTGTAGAGATGAGGTCTTGATAAATTGCCCGGGCTGCTCTCAAACCAGTGAGCTCAGGCAATCCTTTCACCTCGGCCTCCCAAAGTGCTGGGATTATAGGTGTGAGCCACCTCGCCTGGCCTAGTAAATTCTGCCACCTCGCCTGGCCTAGTAAATTCTGATTAAGTTTTGTTTTGTTTTGTTTTTAGCGACTGGGTCTCACTCTGTCATCCAGACTGGAGTGCATTGGCTCAATCATAGCTCACTGCAGCCTCAAACTCTGGGCTCAGGTGATCCTCCTGCCTCAGCCTCCCGAGTAGTTGGAACTACGGGTGCACACTACCACACCCAGCTAATTTTTAAAATGTTTGTAGAGGCAGGGTCTTGCTACATTACCTAGGCTGATCTTGAACACCTGGCCTCAAGTGATCCTGCCACCTTGGCCTCTCAAAGTCCTGGGATTACAGGCGTGAGCCACTGCTCCCAGCCCTGATTAAAACTGTCCAATCACACAGATTCAAAACATCTGGAACCAAGCATCAAGGTCAAATGCTCCTTGATGTAGGAACTGCAGGTAGCTCCCAGAAAGTCTGGAACATAGGTGGGGAGAAGAGAAAGAAATTGGGGAGACAGCCCTACAGAGATAGGTGCCCAGGCCAGGGAGTCTTCCATACCGGGCCTAGGGGCTTGGGCTCTGTCCAGCAGTGCTGAGAAGCCATGAAAACCAGGGAGGGGCAGGTCGGCTCTGGGGGTAGAAACACCCTTCTGGAGCCCTGTGGGGACAGGCTGGAGGGATGAGACCGGAGTCCAGGAGGCTGAGGAGGAGGATGGGGTAAAGGTCTCCAGGACGTGAATGAAGCTACAGCCACAACGGAACATTTACAAACACAGATCCTAGACGTAGGCAAGACTTTGGGAGGGACAGAGGATTAGTGGGGCCCAGAGATGTACTTGGGGGATCAGGTAAGGCGATGAGGATGGGGGGGTGGAGACAGGAGGGTGGGTCCTGGAAGAAGAAGAGAGGAGGTGAGGATGGTGCCCAGGTTTGAGAGCTCTGAGAACCAACTGGTAACCTGCAGACCTAGTACTAAATAGTCACAGAGGCTGAGTGATCAACAGTGGTGTCCTTGCATTAATTCCGTCATTAACGTCACTGACGGCATTTGAGCTTCCTTGATGAAACTTAAACCTGTGAAATTTGACTCAAGGAAACGGCACCTGTAATCCCAAAACTTTGGGAGGCCAAGGTGGGAGGACTGCTTGAACCCAGGAGTTCAAGGCCAGCCTGGGCAGCATAGGGAGACTTTACCAAAAAAAGTTGGGTGTGGTGGCGCGTGCCTGTAGTCCCAGCTACTTGGAAGGCTGAAGCAGGGCTGCCTGAGCCCAGGAGGCTGAGGCTGCGGTGAGCAGTACCTGGGCCACGGGGCTCCAGCCTGGGCAACGGAGCAAGACCCTATCTCGAAAAAAATCCGATCACCCCTAAGGCCGATCTCCACGGACAACCCGATTACCGCGGGGCAGTCGTCATACCGCCAGCCGCAAGGGATCCGGGAGTCCAGCGCCGCCCCCAGGCAGGCAGGAAGGGCCCCCCCAGAGGGCCGCCCGCGGGGGCCGGGCGAGGGGCACTCACCGGCAGCCCACGCCCAGGAGGAAGCAGGCCAGGGCCACCAGGTCG
>NW_007251314.1:45868-66823 GCF_000164805.1 Carlito syrichta | reverse complement strand
GCCCTCTGAGCGCCGAGCCCGGCCCCACCGGCGCGGAGCCCCCCGGCCGCGCACGGCGGACCCTGGCTGTCCCGAAACCAGGTCTGCCCGCCTGCCCTCTGGCCTCTTGACCCCTACATCTGACCCCTGGCCTGTTGACCCCTGACTCAAACCTCTGGCCTGTTGACTCCAGCATCTGACCGGACCCCTGCATCTGACCTCTGACCTGTTGACCCCTAGCTCTAACCTCTGACTTCTTGATCCCTGTATCCAGTCTCTGGCCTTTGGACCCCTGTATCTGACCTCCTGACACCTGCATCTAACCTCTGTCCTCTTGACCCCTGCATGTGACCAGACACCTGCCATCTGACTTCTGATGACCCCTATATCTAACCTCTGACTTTTCGACCCCTGTATCTAGTCTCTGACCTCTTGACTCTTACATCTGACCTGACACCTGCATCTGAGCCTTACCTGTTGACCCCTAGCTCTGACCTCTGGCTTCTTGACCCCTGTACCTAGTCTCTGGCCTTTGGACCCCTGCATCTGATCTCCTGACTCTTGCAGCTAACCTCTGACCTCTTGATCCCTGCATCTGACCTGACACCTGCATTTGACCCCTGACCTGTTGACCCCTATATCTAACCTCTGGCCTCTTGATTCCTGTGTATAACATCTGACCTCTCGACCTCAGCATCTGACTGGACACCTGGCATCTGACCTCTGATGACCCCTATATCTAACCTGACTTTTCGACCCCTAGTGTCTAGTCTCTGGCCTCTTGACCCCTGCTTCTGACTTCCTGACACTGACATCTGACCTCTGGCTTTGACCCTGCATCTGCCCTCTTGACCTCTGTATATAACCTCTGACCTCATGACCCCTGCATCTGCCCTCTTGACCCCTGCATCTAACTTCCGCCCTCTGGATTCTTCCATTAAGACTGCTGCCCTTCCATGTCTGACTTCCTCCAGCCTTGCGACCTCTGACCCCTGGATTGACCTCAGCCCTCATCTGGATTTTGACTCCAAGTCCCTTGTCTATCACTTCACAACCTCTGACTCTATGTCAGACCTTGGATCATCAACCTGACTTCTGACCCCCCCATTTGACCTCTGACCCTCTCACTTTCATGATTTGGGTCTCTAGGTTTGTCAACTCATGTCCCTGAATGTAACCCCTTACCCACAAATTTGCACATAAAATTCTCCAGCCTGATGTGCCCACATAACTCTCTTTCCCTGCATCTGATCACTGACCCTATAACCACACTTGACTTCCGAATTCTGGTCCTTGGGGTCCACTCAAATCTCTGGCCCCTCCCGCCTGAGTTTTGACCCTTTGTACTGATTTCATCCTGATTCTTTTTTTGTTGAGTTGGAGACACTCTCGCCCAGGCTGGAGTGCAGTGGCACACTCATGGCCACCGCCGCCTCAATGTGCTGGGCACAGAGGAGCCTTCCTCCTTAGCCTCCCAAGTAACTTGAACTACAGGCGTGTGCCACCACGCCCAGCTAATTTTTAAAAATTTATTTTAGAGACGAGGTCTGGCCAAGGGGACCAGGCTGGTCTCAAATCCCTGGGCTCAGGCAGTCCTCTTGCCTCCACCTCCCAAAGTGCTGGAATTACAGGTATGAGCCACTGCACCCAGCTTCATTCTGACTCTTAATTCTGACCTCAAATCAGAAATAGCGGGCAACCCCCTTGGGTCCCCTCCCACTGTGGGAGCATTTCTGTCCTCTTAATAAATCCCGCTTTCTTAAAAAAAAAAAAAATCAGAAATAACAAAATGAATAATACAAATAATAATAAATTCAAAAAGTCAACAGGAAAACAAACTGGGTTAGAGAGGTATCCTCCCTTTAAAAACGAAGTGGACAGATTAAGATAAGACAAATGAGATGAGTATAGCCATAAAGTAGAATGTTATTCAGTCATAAAAGGAAGGAAGTAAGGATATAAACTACAACATGAACAGAGCTTGAAACATTTTTTTTTTTTAACAGACAGTCTTGTTCTGTCAACCAGGCTGGAGTGCAGTGGTTCAATCATAGCCGACTGCAACCTCAAACTCCTGGACCCAAGCAAGCCTCCTGCCTCAGGCTCCCAAGTAGCTAGAACTAGAAATTAGGCACACTAATTTTTTTTTTTTGAGTTGGAGTCTCACTGTCACCCAGGCTGGAGTGCAGTGGCACGCTCACGGCCACTGCAGCCTCAACTGGCTGGGCTCAGGTGATCCTTCAGCCTCAGCCTTCCAAGTAGCTGGAACTACAGGCATGCACCACCATGCCTGGCTGATTTTTTTATTATAGAGATGAGGTCTCGCCAAGTTGCCCGGGTGGGTCTCGAACCTGCGGGATCAGCCAGTCCACTCTCCTTGGCCTCCCAAAGTGCTGGGATTATAGGTGTGAACCACCACGCCTGTCCAGGCACACTAATTTTTAAATTTTTACTTTTTGTAAAGATGGAGTCTTACTATTGTCCAGTCTGGTCTCAAGCTCCTGACCTTAAGAAATCCTCCTACCTTGGCCTCCCAAAGTACTGGGATTACAGGCACGAGCCACTGCACTTGGCCATGATTCTAAGTGAGCAAAGTCAGTCATAAAGACCACAGAGTGTAAGACTTGACTTATGTGAAGTGTGCAGAACAGACAAACCCAGAGGCAGAAGGTAAATGAATGGTTGCCCAGGGCAGGGGGAACGGAAGTGATGCTGGTGGAACAGAGTGGTGAGAATGTTGTAAAATCAACTGTGGTCGTGATTTTACAACTCTAGTAGAAACCCTTGAATTTTATACCATAAGTGCAACTCTATGGTATGTGGATTATACCTCAATAAAGCTGCTATAAAGAAAATGAGTGCAGGACACAGTGGCTCACACTTGTAATCCCAGCACTTTGGGAGGCGAAGGCGAGAGGACTGCCTGAACCCACAGGTTCAGCCTGGGCCACTTGGTGAGACCTCATATCTACAATTTAAAAAAAGAAAAATTAGCCAGGCATGGTCAATCTAGCAGGTCGAGGTTGCAGTGGTCGTGAGCATGCCACTGCACTCCAGCCTGGGTGACAGAGTGAGATTCCAACTCAAAAGAAAAAAGAAAGAAACAGAAGGAGGAGGAGGAGGAAAAGAAAATAGGTGGAAAGAACAGTGAAGACTACAGAAAGTGACAAGGGAAAGCAGTCCTTGTGTTTTGTACTTTCCCTCTGCAGGAGCCTGGCAGCAAGTGCGTGTGGTGGGTTCGAAGCTTCCCCAGCATCTGCCATCTTGACTCGCCCACAGCCAGGCCACATGCAGCTATCAGGACCGAACCCTGAGTCTCCCAGGGGAGGATCCAGGGATCTTTCCTTCAACAGTGCTCTCTGAGGTGATGGCTGTCCCCAGTGGTTGAGAGCACAGACTCAAGGAACAAGAAGCTCTGGGTTCTAATCCCAGCTCTACCATTTACCAACCACGTGATCTGAGGTGAGTAACTTAAGGCCTCAGTTATTTCATCTGCAAAATAGGAATACTAGGATCCATTGCCTAGGGCTATTGAGAGAATTAAATGAACTGATTTCCAAAAGGATTTAGCACAGAGGTGGCCCACTATAAGCATTCCATGACGTTAGCTGTTATCAATGTCATCATCACCATCATATGCTGCAAAAGATGGAAAGTCACTAGGCAAGGACTCCACTGTTGACCTTGACCTCTGACACGAGGACATTCTCTCCAACCTTTTCCAGTGGCCCAAACCTTTTTCTTAGGTTTTCCTTTCTTTTTTGATAAATATTTTGTATTCTTTGTACATTGTCCTAGAAAACTCTACACACACACACACACACACACACACACACATATGCTGGTGTGGTGGCTCACGTCTGTAATCTCAGCACTTTGGGAGGCTGAGGCAAAAGGATTGCTTCAGCCTAGGAGTTCAAGACCAGCCTGAGCAACATAGTGAGACCTTGTCTCTACAAAAAAATAAAAAAATAAGCCAGGCATGGTGATGTGTGCCTGTAGTCCTAGCTACTTAGGAGGCTGAGTCAAGAGGATCACTTGAGCCCAGGAATTGGAGGCCGCGGTGAGCCATGATTGCAAACTTCTGGCAGTCTGACCATGGGTTTCTAACAGTTACCAGAAACATATTTTTTTCCTCTTATCTCTCTCCCCATTTATGTAGTTAAAGTGGAGATAGAGGATGCAAAGATAGTATAAATTTTGGACTCTTCCCGTTTGTCTGTTACTGTGGATTTAGAACCTTCTATGCACACGTGCCCATACACAGCTGTTCAACAAGCAATAATGTAATCACAATTGCAACAGTAATAATAAGGCCCATGAGTTGACCACTTACTACATGCCAGGCCTCAGGATATGCCTTTTAGACACATTATCTCAATGCCTCCCCATCACCACTCCATGAGTACTGTGGTTGGCTGTATGACTATTTTTTTTTTGAGTCGGAGTCTCATTCTGTCGCTCCTGGCCACTGCAGCCTTGACCTGCTGGACTCCGACGATCCTTCCTCCTCAGCCTTCCAAGTAGCTAGAACTACAGGCATGCGCTACCACACCCGGCTCATTTTTTATTTATTGTGGAGATGAGGTCTCGCCAAGTTGCCTGGGTGGGTCTCGAACCCACGGGCTCAGGCAATCCACTCGCCTTGGCCTCCCAAAGTGCTGGGATTACAGGCTGAGCCACCGAGCCCGGCTGGCTGTATGACTATTTACCAAATATTTTGGTTGCTTCTTCCTGTGGGAGAATTAGGAACTATGGAATTGCCACACGATTTGCTTTGCCAATGAAATGTGGGCAAAGGGGGCACGTGTGACTCCCACATGGAGGCTTTAAGATTCAGGCAAGGACTGCCAGGGCTCTTCCTCCCGCCGTGAGACCAGCAACGCCTGAGTGTCAGGTGCTCACTCACCCCAAGTGCAGACCCCATGGGGCAGATTCAATGTCAGCTCATTCATGGGGTATGAGGAATAAACCTGTGTGATTGGGAGCCATTGGGATATTTTTCATTTTTATTTTTTGTTATTGCAGCATCAATAGGACACAGGTTAAGTGTCCCCTTTACCTTCATTTTACAGAAAAGAAAACCGAGGCTCCAGGGTGAAGTCACTTCCGAGGTCAAAATGAGGATTTGAACCCAGGTCTGCCTGACTCAAAGCCAAGTTCTTCAGCACCTCTACTATGCAGCATTAGCTGAAGTTTGATAAATATTGTTTCATTTGCTTGGGCTTAATATTTTTTTTCTTTTGAGTTGGAGTTTCACTCTGTTACGCAGGCTGGAGGGCAGTGGCACGCTCACGGCCACTGCAGCCTCGACCTGGTGGTCTCAAGCGATCCTTCCACCTCAGCTTTCCAAGTAGCCGGAACTCTAGGTGCACGCTACCACGCCTGGCTAGTTTTTGATTTATTGTAGAGACAAGGTCTTGCCAAGTTGCCCAGACTGGTCTCGAACCCGGGGGCTCAGGTAATCTATTGGCCTCAGCCTCCCAAGTGCTGGGATTACAGGCTGAGCCACCAAGCCTGGCCCTTTTTTTTTTTTTTTAAGTCAGGGCCTTACTTTATCACCCAGGCTGGAGGACAGTGTCACGATCATGGTTACTGCCATCTTGATCTGCTGGGCTCAGGCAATCCTTCTGCCTTAGTCACTCTTTTTTTAAAATTAATTTATTTATTTATTTATTTATTTATTGAGTTGGAGTCTCACTCTGTCACCCAGACTGGAGTGCAATGGCCGCTCTCAGCCACTACAGCCTCGACCTGCTGGGCTCCGGTGATCCTTCTGCCTCAGCCTTCTGAGTAGCTGGAACTACAGGCGGGCGCTACCACGCCCAGCTAATTTTTGATTTATTGTAGAGATAAGGTCTCGCCAAGTTGTCCAGGCGGGTCTTGAACCCACGGGCTCAGGCAATCCACTCACCTCAGCCTCCCAAAGCGCAGGATTACAGGCTGAGCCACCAAGCCCAGCTTGCCTCAGTCACTCAAGTAGCTGGGACGACAGGTGCGTGTCAGCATGCCTGGCAATTTTTTTTCTTTTTTTTGTAGAAACGAGGTCTCACTGTGTTGCCTAGGCTGATCTCTAAAACTCCTGGGCTCAAGCAATCCTCCTGCCTTGGCCTCCCAAAATGATAAGGTTACAGGCATGAGCCATTGTTCCCAGTCGTAGTTTTTTGGGGTTTTTTTACTTTTTTAAATTTTAATTTTTTTGTAGAGATAGGTATCACACTGTGTTGTCTAGCCTGGTCTCAAACTTCTGGCGTCAAGCCATCCTTCCACCTTGGCCTCCTCAAACATGGCGCTTTGGAAACTTCCTCAGTATCTTCAGCAGCTTGCTGAAGCCACTCTCTCCTCAAGTCCCAGTCCCTGAGAGGAGTGACACATAGCTGCCCAGGGTGCCCCACTTCACAAAGTGCTGGGGTCTTCACTCACCTGACAGGCCCTTCCCCATTAACAGCCCTGTCCACGTCAAACTCTGGGTCCTTCTGTGTGGTCTCCTCTTCTGATTTCCTGGCATGGAGGGAGGCACAGAGTGCACCTCAGGGGAAGGGCGGGGAGGGGAGTTCTCCAGAAACACTCAGACTTCTTCACCCAGAGACATGGCGCAGAGACAAACAGGTGGCCCCCAAGAGTCACCCCCAAGGGATCTTCTGCCAGAGCCATGGCCAGAAAGGCAGCGGAATCGCCCTCCCAGACACCGCAGAAAGCACCGCCAAAGCTAACCTTCCAAGTATTCCCTCTAGGGGAGGGAAAGGCAGTAGTCCCTTTCCCAGGGAAGGAGACATCGGGCAGACCAAGTGAGAAAGATAAGCGGAAGTGAGCAGGAAGGAGAAACTGTGCACACCCCCCTCCCCCTGCCGCTCTAAGCCCCCTGGGAACTGACCTGAAGGTGATGAGGTGGGTGTAGATGAGTGGGGGGCAAAAGAAGGCGAGAACCAGGGCCCAGATGGGCGTGGTGCTGTCCATCTCCCCCCACCACTTCTGTGTCAGCAGAGACTGTGGGGTGTGGGGAGATTTAGGAGCTGAATTGCCCCCCCAGCCCCCTCCCTAAGACCCCAGGCAAGGTCGGGCCACACCTCCAGAGTACAGAGCAAGTGCCTAAGCTGGGGGGCCATAACTGTGGGGGGACCGGGGACGGTGGTCCAAGGCAAACACAACTGGCTAGTAGACCCAACATTCTTTGGCACTATATGCCAGGTACTGGGCTAAGCACTTTACACAGATTAGTTCACTTAACCCTTGACACACCAGCGCAAGGGTGGATACTAATATCTTCTACTTGGACACGTGAGGCACAGAGAGGTTAAGGAAATGACCCAAAGAAACATAACCAAGCCGGGCTCAATGGCTCAGCCTGTAATCCCGCGCCTTTGGGAGGCTGAGCTGAGTGGATTGCCTGAGCCTGCGGATTCGAGACCCGCCTGGAAAGGTGAGACCTAATTTCTACAATAAATAAAAAATTAGCCGGGCATGGTAGCACGCGCCTGTAATTGCGGCTACTCGGAAGGCTGAGGCGGAAGGATCGCCGGAGCCCAGCAGGTCGAGGTGGGGGTGGCCGGGAGCGGCCACTGCACTCCAGTCTGGGCGACAGAGTGAGACTCCAACTCAAAAAACAAAACAAATAAAAAAGAAAAAGAAAGAAACATAACCGGTAAGCGGGAGAGCTGGAATCCATGAGTTGAATCACTATTCAAAGCAAGGGACTCCAGGTCAGGCTCAGTGGCTCAGCCTGTAATCCCAGCACTTTGGGAGGCCGAGGGGAGTGGACTGTCTGAGCCTGCAGGTTCGAGACCCGCCCAGGCAACTTGGCGAGACCTCATCTCTACAATAAAATAAAAAATTAACCGGGCGTGGTAGCGTGCATCTGTAGTTCCAGCTACTTGGAAGGCTGAGGCGGAAGAATCGTTGGAGCCCAGCAGGTTGAGGCTGGGCGACAGAGTGAGACTCCGACTTAAAAAAAAAAAAAAAAAAAGCAAGGGACTCTGGGTCATTATTTGAAATGCCCACCAAATGATTACAATAGATGAGGGTGGGACTTCCTGCTGGGTGGGCAGAACACCCTGTACTGAGGGTAGGACTCTGTGAGCTCCTGTCAGATTTAAATTAAGAATACTGAGGTTGTTTTCAAAATGCCAGAGGGTCAGGATTGAAGAGACTATGGGTGGAAGTAGGGCTTCATAAAGAAGAGGATTTCCTACAGGAAGGGTAAGATTTCCTGGGCCAAAGTATGTCTCTGTCCAAAAGACGGGGTAATTGTCCAGTGACGTCATGCTAATTGTCACGAACAGAACTCAGGCCATCTTAAGAACGTGGGAAAACTTCCTATGGATGAGGCGGGACTTCCTTTTAGCATGGCCATGAATTCCTGCATCTGGGGTGGCACTTTGTATGAGGATGGGCTTAGCTGTGGGAAGGTTGCTGCTCTGTGGCAGGGAGTGGGGGCTTCTTAGGGGAAGAGCAGCCTTTCTGAGAGAAAAGTGAGACTTTCTGGGGAAGGGGTGGTCTGCAGGGACAGGGCTGGGTCAAGACCATGGACTGTTGCCATCGGCCAGGGCTCATCCCCATAGTTCCCAGAGGCCAGTTGGGGACTTTGGGGGATGTTGGTGTCCCAGATGCTCACCTGGACCCCATCCTGGGCAAAGAAGGCACGGGCGTCAGCCTGCATGGCAAGCTGGAGGCAGGTGGCATCCCCCCAGAGTGGGCAGCGACGGAGAAGTAAGCAGGCGGCCCTTGCCTCACTGCTGCGGTAACACTCGCCAAAGAGGTCTGGGGCCAGGGATTTAGACGAGAGGGAAGAGAAGGAGTGGGGAAAGGGTGTGAGGGAAAAGAAAGGCAAAGTGAAGGGGAAGGGGCAGGAGTGTGGGAAGGGTGGAGACGTGCACATCTCCCTCCCATGGCAGCACCCTGTGCCTGCTCCCAGGCACCACGCCCCACTCACCAACACCCATCCCCTCAAACTTGGCCGCCAGGTCTTTCCTCCGGGCTGCCTCCTCAGCCTCGGACTCCAGGCGCGCCAGCACTCGCAGCAACAAACAGGCCCCAAGAGCTGAGGCCACGGCATTGGATCCCTGGAGAGACAGAAAGAAAGGGGGCATGAATAAGTCAGTGTATGGATGACGTTCAGAGCAGGGTCAGGGTGCAGGGAGAAAGCCTGTGATCAAGGGACACAGTCAGCAGTCAGAACTTAACTGGGGTCATCAGAGTCCAAGGATAAAGTAATGTTTGGGGATGGATCTGTAAGAAACTGGACATAGCCGGGCTCGGTGGCTCAGCCTGTAATCCCGCACCTTTGGGAGGCTGAGGTGAGTGGATTGCCTGAGCCCGCGGGTTCGAGACCCGCCTGGGCAGGCGAGACCTCATCTCTACAATAAATCAAACAATTAGCCGGGCGTGGTAGCATGCGCTTGTAGTTCCAGCTACTTGGAAGCTGAGTGGAAGGATCGCTGGAGCCCAGCAGGTCGAGGCTGCGGTGGCCGGGAGCGACCACTGCACTCCAGTCTGGGCGACAGAGTGAGACTCCAACTCAAAAAAAAAAGAAAAAGAAAAAGAAACTGGACATAGCCGAGTGCAGTGGCTCATGGCCGTAATCCCAGCACTTTGGGAGGTTGAGCGAGAGGATTGCCTGAACCCAGGGGTTCAAGACCAGCCTGGGCAACTTGGCAAGATCTCATCTCTACAATAAATCAAAAACTAAGCCGGGTGTACTGGCGCATGCCTGTGGTTCCAGCTCCTTGGCAGGCTAAGGTCTAAAGATCACCTGAGCCCTGCGGTGGCTGTGAGCATGCCACTGGACTCAGGCCTGGGTAACAGAGTGAGACTTCGACTCAAAAAAAAAAGGAAGACCCAGCAGTTGGAAGACACAGAGATTGGGGCTGGGTGCTGTGGGGGTGACGTGACGTCAGAGGTTGGAGAACTGTATGGTGGGCACTGGCATCACAGGAAGGCCTCCAGGACAGGGACACGGGAGGGCGGGATCAGAGGCCACAGTCCCTCTCACCATCTCCCAGAAGTACATGGCCATCTGGGCTCTGTTCAGCAGCAGTGCCCAAAGGAGCAGGTCACTCCATGGGGCCTGCCCGAGGCCAGCGTCCAGGGACAATTCCGAGGTGGTCCTGTCGGGGAGCAGACCCGCCTGCCGGCAAAGGGGAGCATTGTGAGAACGGGCCCCGCCCCTTCCCTGGTGTGACCCCGCCAAGTCCCTCCCCACATCCCCGGCCTCGCCCGGTCCTTACGCTCTCCTCGCCGCCCTGGCCCGGGTAGCCCTGGTCCCAGGAGCCCCCGGAGGGGTACCTCGGCGCGCACATCTCCCCCAGCAGCATCTTCAGCACCTGCCCCACGTCAGGGGGGCGGGGCTCCACAGCACCCCCCTTTGGGCCTGGGGCTTTGGTGCCCGAGCCGTGGGACGCCTGGTCCAGAAGGCTGCGGATGAGAGAGCTGGAGGGCGCCGCGCTGTAGAGCTGGGCCAGGCGCGACCGGGTCAGGAAGTGGCCCAGGCTGAGGCCGTGGGAGATAAGCAAGCGCACGAACTCGGGCCGGTCATTCAGCAAGGCGTCCATGAGGGAGGCCTCCAGGTGGAAGGACTGGCAAGGGGAGGATGAACGGGGGAAGAGATGGCAGAGAGACAGAGGGCCAGGTGAGCTCAGAGGGCAAAAGCAAGGGACGGGGGTGCAGGGTCATGAGTGATGGATGGACAGATGGGTGGCTGAGGGAACAAGATGAAGGCAGATGGCCAATCAGAGATGGACGGGCAATTAGGAAAGGCTGGACAGGCCATAATGAAAGGCACGGCTGGGTGTCTGAGTAGACTGAGAGGGAGGGAAGCGCTTCCTTCGTCAGAACCCTCAACTTCCAGGCCCTGACCCCTCACCCGCCATTGGATGTCCCCCCGAAAGAGTTCGCTCTGGGCAATGTCCACGCGGTTCCAAGCCACAGCCAAACGCAGCTCGTCCAGGTAAGCGGAAGCCTCAGAGCTCCTACAGGCTGGAAGGAGGAGAGGGACAGGGGGCAGGAGTCAGGGGGAGCCGGAACATCTGATGAAGGACTATTTTACTTCTATTTATCTCTTTTTGTTTGTTTGTTTTTATCGGAGTCTCTAACACCCAGGCTGGAGCTCAGTGGGATAATCCCAGCTCACCACATCCTGGGCTCAGATGATCCTTCCACTTCAGTCTCTTGAGTAGCTGGGACTACAGGCACATGCCACCACACCTGGCTAACTTTTTTAATTTGTTTTTGTAGAGATGAAGTCTTGCTGTGTTGCCTAGGCTGGTCTTGAACTCCTGGGCTCAAACAATCCTCCCACCTCAGTCTCTGAAGTGCTGAGATTACAGACATGAACCACTCTACCCAGGCCTGACAAGCTTCTTTATAAAAGAGGGTGTTACTAGGCAGAGTCTGGGGTCTTTAAGCAGTCAGGCTATTACAGGCATAAGTTCATTTGGCTCAGGGCCAGAGCACAGACTGAGGTTTAGAGCTCTCAAGAAGGAAAGGACCGGGCACGGTAGCTCACGCCTGTCATCCCAACACTTTGGGAGGCAGAGGCGAGAGGATCGCCTGAGTCCAGGTTTTCAAGACCAGCCTGGGAAACTTGGCGAGACCACATCTCTACAGTAAATCAAAAAATTAGCTGTGGCTGGGCTTGATGGCTCAGCCTGTAATCCCAGTACTTTGGGAGTCCGCAGGTTCGAGACCCACCCAGGCAACTTGGTGAGACCTTGTCTCTACAATAAATAAAAAATTAGGCTGAGGCGGAAGGATCGCCGGAGCCCAGCAGGTTGAGGCTGCGGTGACCGGGAGCGAGCCACTACACTCCAGTCTGGGAAACAGTGAGACTCCAACTTAAAAAAAAAAAAAAATTAGCTGGGCATGGTGGCGTGGGCCTGTAATTCCAGTTACTTGGAAGGCTAATATGGGAAGATCACCTGAATCCAGCAGGTCAAGAGATCAAGGCTGTGGTAGCCATGAGCGTGTCACTGTACTCCAGCCTGGGCTACAAAGTGAGACTCTGACTCAAAAAAAAAAAAAAAAAGGAAAGGTAATCATTTATTTAATGTTTGTTGAGGTAAGTTATGGACCAGGCAATGGGAAGAGAAACTGAAATGGAAATGGAAAGAGAAACTGAATACAGTTTCTGCCCCGAAGGAGCTGATACTACTAGAAGTGCATCCAGACACATGTAACTACCCTCAGAACACTCAGGGCCCTCAGAGATGAGCACAGAATATGATTTCGGCCCAGAGAAGGCTACAGTCACAGAGGTATGGAGTGACCCAAGAGAGGTAGGGCTTTTGAAAGACCACTAGGATTGGGAGGTATGCACCTAAGGTGGGAAAAGAAACTTCAAGACAGTAGGGACAGCTTGAGCAAAGGCCTGGGTGCAAGAAAATGCAGCATCGATCACAAATGTGAGTCAGTCTAACTTAGGAAGCTTGGGATATTCTGTAAGAGGAAAGAGATGACAAAGCAGAAAATGAGGTTGGAAAAAAAATCTGAACATTAGAGGAATTCTGGGAGACCCTGGAGGTCATTAAAATCAGCAAGAGGGAACAAGAGGCCTTTACGTTTTGATCCAGTTATTTAATGGA
The DNA here is from genome assembly GCF_000164805.1 of Carlito syrichta. Lineage (NCBI taxonomy): Eukaryota > Metazoa > Chordata > Mammalia > Primates > Tarsiidae > Carlito > Carlito syrichta. Next base: position 54,269 of record NW_007251314.1, on the reverse strand, counting down.
TCCAACATGTGCAGTCAACAGGGGTATGAGAAGTCCTGAAGAGCACTTGTTGTGCCATGGAGTTAGTTTTTCCTTCTGCCTCCACTTGCTCCACATCTATCTCCAGAGAAAATTCACCTCATTTTGACCATTCCAAAACCTGGTATCACAAAACTGCACCCTGATACTGTTCTTGTCCCTCCCTTGCCCTCCCAGCCCACAGTCCATCAGTCCCCAAGCCCCATGTCCAGCCACATGACTCTGTCAACCCTCTCCCACTGTCCCTTTGGTCCCAGCTGCATCTTAAGCTTCACCAGTTCCCCATCCCCGTCACTTCAGTCTCTTCCCTTTGCTCGAGATCCTGTCTCTCATCTCCAGTCTGCCCCTGCCCACTCCCAGAGGGTCCCTCCCTGCCTCTCAGGACAGGCTGAGTTCCTCCACCTGGCATTTGAGGTCCTGGGTGGTCTGGCCCTGCCTGCCTCACTGACCTTGTCTCCAACACTCCCTTCATACTTTGCCCCCGACATGCCCCTTGCAATGGGCTTGAGAGTCACACAGTCCTGGATGAAAAATCTGACCCCTGTCACTTGCTGAGTGACCTTAGACAAATCACTTTTCCCTTCTCTGAGCCTTAATCTCTTTATCTGCAAAATGGGGGAAATAATCCTTGCAGGCAGGGATAGGGTATGAAGGGTAATAGCGTACGCCACCTACTCACCTGCCCAGCCCTGCACTGGCCATACTAGACTCTTTCTTTTTCTTTTTTTTAGTTGGAGTCTCACTCTGTCACCCAGGCTGGAGTACAGTGGCACGCTGATGGCCACTGCAGCCTGGACCTGCCAGGCTCAGGTGATCCTTCCGCCTCAGCCTTCCATGTAGCTGGAACAACAGGCATGCACTACCACACCTGGCTAATTTTTTTTTTTTTTAACTATAGAGACAAGGTCTCATCAAGTTGCCCAAGCTGGTCTCGAACTGCTGGGCTTAGGCAATCTTCTCGCTTCGGCCTCCCAAAATGCTGGGATCACAGGCTTGAGCCACCACACCTGGCCCATACTAGACTCTTAAGGAGTGCTCATGCCCTTCACCTTGCTTCTGGCTGAAACCCTATCCATTCGACACCACTGTCGCCAAGCCCATCGGCATCTCCAGTTTCCTCAACAGAGTGCCATCACTTCCACTTTTGCAGGCAGCAGGTTCAGAGCCCCACCCCCTCAAACCACACCATTCTGAGCTGCCATGCTTGCTCCCAGGAGGCTGCTGAATTCTTTATACACAAGGAGGACCCATCAAAAACCGGAATTAAATTTTGGAAGGGGGCCCCCTGTAGTACAGGCTTCCCCTGCCAGGTAAGTGTTCTAGGAACCCATTGGCATCAGTGAACCAGTTAGCATTGTTGTGAGAGGCTATATTCGGCTTCAGTGAATTTTTAAATTTTTTTGGAGATTCTCTCAAGGCATCTGCCCATTTTATGATGAGTGATTTACGAGCTCACCTGCCCACACTATGCTGAGTGTTCAGCAGTTTTTGAACAAAGACAGCATGACTCTCATGCCCCACCCTCCCTATTCACTCGATCTGGCCCCAAGTGACTCGTTTTTGTTTCTCTGGATGAAAAAATTTCTCAAAAGGAAATGTTTTGCCAGTGTGGAAGAGGTGAAACAAAAAATGGCAGAAGCACTCAAAGGCATCAAAATGGACATGTTCAAGCCGGGCTCAGTAGCTCAGCCTGTAATCCCGCGCCTTGGGAGGCTGAGGTGAGTGGATTGCCTGAGCCCGCGGGTTCGAGACCCGCCTGGGCAACTTGGTGAGACCTTATCTCTACAATAAATACATTTTAAAAAATTAGCCGGGCGTGGTAGTGTGCGCCTGTAATTCTGGCTACTCGGACGCTGAGGCGGAAGGATCACCAGAGCCCAGCAGATTGAGGCTGCGGTGGCTGGGAGCGGTCACTGCACTCCAGTCTGGGCGACTCCAACTCAAAAAAAAAAAAAAATCGATGCGTTTAGAAACTTTTGAGTGGCGGATAAAGCATCTCGATGGGTGTATTGCATCAAACGGAGAGTACTTTGAAGGTAACTGAAGTTTAAACATGTAAGAATCAATACACAATTTTTTATAAATAAATTCCAGCTTTTATGAGTCCCTCTTGTAGAGTGAATAGTATTTGTCCACTGACAGTCACCCTACATCTAAGGATGTGCACCTGCGGGAAATGGAATCACCAGAAGTACTCCCATCTGTTGGGCCCCCTTTGAGGACCAGGCATGGCTCATACCTTGCCTCTGAAGGTGGTACCTTGCCTCTGCAAGGTAGTACCTCCGTGGTTCAGAGACAGAAACTGAGGCTCAGAGCAGAAACGTCTCTTTCTCAAGGTTGCACAGCAAGGAAGGAGCCAAGCTGGTATTGAAATTCAGCTGTGTCTGATTCCCAAATCAAAAGTAACAGTTCTTTTTACTATGCCACAAAAACGGTGGATACACCTGGGGTGAGGACCTGAGCCTGAAAAGGTTCTATATGTTGCCACGATGCCTCTGGGGGAGTTTTTCTCTAAGTAGGTGTTTCCTCCATAAAATTTTTCTGGCATGAAAAACGACCATCCCCCATCCACACACAGCCACATCCCCAACAAGTCTTCAGAATCGCCCTACCTTCTTCTTCTTCTTTTTTTTTGGCTCTATCACCCAGGCTAGAGGGCAGTAGCACAATCATGGCTCACCACAGCCTCGACCTCCTGGGCTCAGGCATTCCTTCTGCCTCAAGCAGCTGTAACTATAGGCACATACCACCATGCTCAGCTTTTTATTTTATTTTTATTCTTGGTAGAAAGAGGGTCTCGCTATGTGGCCCAGGCTGGTCTTGAACGCCACTGGGCTCAAGTGATTCTCCCGTCTCGGCCTCCCAAAGTGCTGAGATTACAGGCTTGAGCCACCTTGCCTGGTCAGAATCTTCCTTACCTCTTAACTATCCCATCCCCCAGCTTACTAAATTCAAATTCTATTGCCTCTTCAAGGCCCAGTTTAAACCCCAACTTCTCCTTGAAGTCTTTCCCCCACGGACAGTGATTCTTCCCTGTGTTGTTGTCTTAAATTTTACTTGAGACCGTTCAAACAACTCTGGTAGGAGCTGGGGTCCTTGAGAGCAGGAAATGAATCTGCTTTAATCTCCGGAGCCCAGGATGATGCTTGTTGAATGAATAAATGAGCTGCAGCCTCTTCCAAGTGGTCATTATGCTTTCTGCCTTCATTTCCATGTCAGGAGCTCCTCACTGGGAGACAATGCTTGGATCACGTAAAACAAAGTACTGCTGGGCTCAGGGGCTCACACCTATAATCCCGGCACTTTGGGAGACTGAGGCAGGAGGATTGCCTGAGCCCAGGAGTTCCAGATCAGCCTGGGCAACATAGCGAAACCTTAGTCTCTACAAAAAAAATGAATGAGTCATGCCTGTAATCCCAGCTACTAGAGAGGCTGAGTTGGGAGGATTGCCTGAGCCCGGGAGTTTGAGTCTGTGGTGAGCTGTGACCATGTCACTGCACTCCATCCTGGGAGACACAGTGAGACCCCGAATGAAAGAAAAAAGTACTTAACACATACCGTAGGCATGTAGGAAAAGAAGAATGGGTGGATGGATGGATAGATGGGAGAAAAGTTGGAGGGATAAATGAAAAGATGGATGGGTAGATGGATAAATGGATGGGTGAATGAACGATGGATAGATGGATGGATGAGAGGTTGGAATTGTCCAGGGATATGAACAGGTGAGTGGATGGATGGAGAGGTGGATGGATGAAATAATGGGTTGATGTATAGATGGAAAGATCAGTCTGTGCAAGTGAGTAGATGGATGGATGGATGGATGGATGGATGGATGGATGGATGGATGGATGGAAGGATGGATGGATGGATGGGTGAATGAGTGGGTGGGTGGGTTCATGGATGGATGGAAGAATGAGTGGATGGAATTGTCAATGGATATGTGAATGGATAGGTGAAAGGATGGATGGATGGATGGAAGGATGGAAGAAAGAGGGAGGAATGGAAAAATGGTCGATGTGTACATGGAAAGATCGATCTGTATATATGGGTGGGTGGATGGACGGATGGAAGGATTCAACAGAGGGAAGCAGATGTTGAGTATCGTGAAAGCATCTGGGGCACGCTACCCAAAGAGCACCACACAAAGCCCCAAGACACACAGCAAAAGGGAAAAACAGAAGACGGTCACAAGGGGCCGGGGCCTTAGAGTGGAGAGGATGAGTAAAGTATCCTGGCCATGAAAGGCGTCCAAAGCGGAGCTGAGCGAGAGGGAGAACGGGGGATCTGACTCTTACCCTTCACAAGAGCCTTCAGAACGATGGTCTCGAATTCTTCAGAGCCGTCCTCAGATGAATAGACTGTCAGCAGCTCCTTCCGGGTCATGATCCTCTCCACCTGCAGAACACCAGACTCTGCATCCCAGCCCAGCTCCTCCCAGGCCCTGTCCAGAGTGATGCAGGAGGCCATTCCCCTCCAGGACCTAGTCTAGAGGCCCGGCACCCTCTACTCCCAGAACCCAGAAGCCCAGGCCCCCGGCCCCCTCCTCTCTCAGACCCAGAGGCCCGGGTCCCCAGTTCCCCCCTCTCAGGATCCAGAGTTGAGTCCCCAGTGTCATACCTGGGCCTGCAGGACCTCAGGGTCTCCTTTGGGGAAGAAACGCCTAATCCGATCTCGGGCTTCCCCTCGTCTGATCCCGCCACTCCCCAGGGCCAGAGTGTCCTCCAGTGTCTCCGCCAGGCAGTCTGCGGCTCCCCCAGAGCCTGCCACCAAGAGGCAGGGGAGCTGGGCCTGGGTGGCGTTCTCTATTCGCTACAGGACCAAGGCGAGAGTTAGGTCAGAAAAGGCAGGATTCACCCCATCCGGTGTCCAGGCCCTCAGCCCATCCTCCCGGAAGACTCAGGACCCAGGAGTCCTGGTCACAAACCCCCTTCTCCCTTAGACCCAAGCCCCCAGGCCCTCGTACCTCCAACATCTTCTCATCACCGTCGATGAGGAGGAGGAGGACAGGGATGTCGATTCCAGTCCCTGACGCAAGAAGAGAAGGGGGCTTGGTCACCTCCCATCAGCCTTTGCTGGAGATGGGACAGAACCGCATTTCCCAGGAGTCCCTGGGGCAAACATTGGCCTCTTCATAATCCTCTGTTCTGAGGCTCATGGGAATTGTTTCTTTGAGGACTTCCGGAGGAGGCTAGATTGTGGAGACAGTAATGCTTGACTTCTCAAGGGAGGAGAGGGCTGGGGACCTGGACTCCCGAGTCCCTGAATGAGGCAGGCGTTTCTTGGTGAGTCAGTCCTATAATTAATTAACCATCCAGGAGCCAGGACAGGTGAAAGTTCAAATAGAAAATGAAGGAAATAAGATTAGAAAAAACTATCCAAACACAATGAACATATTTACCAAAGCCCAAAAGCAAAATCATAAAGGTGGGGTTTTTTTTTTTGGTTTTTTTTTTGAGTTGGAGTCTCACTCTGTCGCCTAGACTGGAGTGCAGTGGCCGCTCCTGGCCACTGCAGCCTCGACCTGCTGGGCTCCAGCGATCCTTCCGCCTCAGCCTTCCGAGTAGGCGGAATTACAGACATGCGCTACCACGCCCGGCTGATTTTTTGATTTATTGTAGAGATGAGGTCTCACTGCCCAGGCGGGTCTCAAACCCGCGGGCCCAGGCAATCCACTCACCTCAGCCTCCCAAAGGCGCGGGATTAGACTGAGCCACCGAGCCCGGCTATAAAGGTGGTTTTATACTAACTCTATTATTATTAAAAAGCAAAACTAGACTGTGTTACTTCTATTCACACTCTGCTTATCCTGGAGTTTTGAGCTTATGTAATAAAACAAGAAAATAAAATAACTGAAATTAAAACTTGGGGAGGCTGAGGCGGAAGGACCTCCTGAGTCCAAGAGGTTGAGCCGAGATCGTGCCACTGCACTCCAGCCTAGGTGACAGAGTGAGACTTCAACTCAAAAAAAAAAAAATTAAAACTCTTACTTTTTTTTTTTTTTTGAGTTGGAGTCTCACTCTGTCACCCAGGTTGGAATGCAGTGACATGCTCAAAGCTACCACAGCCTCAAACTGCTGGGCTCAGGCGATCCTTCCGCCTCAGCCTTCCAAGCAGCTGGAACAACAGGTGCACGCCACCACGCCTGGCTAATTTTTGTGATTTGTTGTAGAGATTAGGTCTCACCAAGTTGCCCAGGCTGGTCTTGAAACCCTGGGCTCAGGCAATCCTCTCGCCTCGACCTCCAAGTGTTGGGATTACAGACTGAGCCACCGCACCCGGTCTCATATTTTTTAAAAAAGCTAGAAGACACTGTTTGAATAAAAATGTTTTATATTTCTAGAAAATTGGAAGACTTCACCAAAAAATAAAAATAAAAAAAATAAAAAACTTCTCCAAACTAGTAATAACATGTATCTTATTCACATGATAAAATGATAAGACACCTGGGAATTAATTCATCCAGAAAGCTGCAGGATTTGATGAGGAAACTTATAAATATTATTTAAAGACAAGACCTGAAAAAAATGGAAAAACTAACAGCAACTCAACTTATCACAAATTAACACATCAATTCAATGCTGTTTGGGGAAACAGGAGGAATTAGAGGAAGCTTGGAGATGTTTGTGCTATTCTTAATGAAACAGGATAATTTTAAACTACATATGCAAGGATAAATGTCACAGAAGAGCCAATAAAGTCTTGAGGAAGCGCTTTAAATGTTTTTTAGACTGCTGTCATCAAAACATAGTTTTGAAGCCGTGCACGGTGATCTGCTGTCTGTTTTATAGCCCTGTGGTTTTCTGTCTTAGAAAGACCCATCCCACTCCAAGACACATATTTTCCTAAGTCTTGGTTCTCATAAGTGCCATATCTCATGGTTTTATATTTAAACCTTTAATCTATCTGGAAATTATTTTTACATAAATATGTAAAAATAAATAAAATAAAATAAAATAAAATAAAATAATTTCCAGATAGATTAAAGGTTTAAATATAGCCTCGACCTGCTGGGCTCAGGCAATTCTTCCGCCTCAGCCTCCCGAGTAGCTGGGACCACAGCCTAATTTTTTTATTTATTGTAGAGACGAGGTCTCAACAAGTTGCCCAGGCTGGTCTCAAACACCTGAACTCAGGCAATCCTCTCACCTCTGCCTCCCAAAGTACTGGGATAATAGGTGTGAGTCACCGCACCCGGCACTTTTTCTTTCTTTCTTTTTTTTTTTTTTTGAGTTGGAGTCTCACTCTGTCACCCAGACTGGAGTGCAGTGGCTGCTCCCAGCCACTGCAGCCTCGACCTGCTGGGCTCTGGTGATCCTTCCGCCTCAGCCTTCCAAGTAGCCGGAATTACAGGCATGCATGCGCTACCACGCCTGGCTGATTTTTTTTTTTATTGTAGAGATGAGGTCTCGCCAAGTTGCCCAGGCGAGTCTTGAACCCACAGGCTCAGGCAATTCACTCACCTCAGCCTCCCAAAGCGTGGGATTACAGGCTGAGCCACCGAGCCCAGCTACTTTTTCTTTTTTTTAAGTCAGGGCTTCACTGTCGCCTAGGCTGGAGTGTTGTGGCCCAATCACTGCTCACTGAAGCCTCCCGGGCTCAAGTGATCATCCGACCTCAGCCTCCCAAGTAGCTGGGACTACAGGTGCACTCCACCATGCTTGGCTAATTTTTAAAAATTTTTTGTCAAAAGAGTACCTGCATAATGAACAATTGTATACCTAACCCTGAATTGTACCCCACATCTTTAAAATAAATTAAAAAATAAAAATAAAATATGAGGTATCGCTATGTTGCCTAGGCTGGTCCTGAACTCCTGGGTTCAAGCAATCCTCCTGTCTCAGCCTCCCAAAGCACTGGGATTATAAGCATGAGCCACCGTGCCTCAGCCTAAAGTAGTTTTTTAAATTTTGTGATATATAGAACAGTCAAAAGGGTTACTATTGACAGGACACAAAGAATTCCTACCAAAAGACATAAAAGAAATACCCCCATTTTAAAACATGCAAAGAATATGAATAGACAGTTCACAGTGGAGGAAATCTGATTGGCCAACAAAATACATTTCTTTTAATCAAGATTCAATAAATTAAAAGATCAAGTTAGGCCGGGCTCGGTGACTCAGCCTATAATCCCAGCACTTTGGGAGGCCGAGGCGAGTGGCTGCCTAAGCCCGCGGGTTCGAGACCCACCCAGGCAATTTGGTGAGACCTCGTCTCTACAATAAATAAAAAATTAACCAGCCATGGTAGCGCGCACCTATAGTTCCCACTACTTGGAAGGCTGAAGCAGAAGGATCGCCGGAGCCCAGCAGGTCGATGCTGCAGTAGCCGGGAGCGTGCCACTGCACTCCAGTCTGGGCAACAGAGTGAGACTCCAACTCAAA
>NW_007251314.1:44409-45657 GCF_000164805.1 Carlito syrichta | reverse complement strand
AAAAAAAAAAAAAAAAAAAGCAAGAGGTCTTTTTTTACCCACCAGATTGGCAAAACTAAAAAATAAGTAAAATTGAAAGCAAGGGCTAGGCTCAGTGACTCATGCCTGAAATCCCAACACTTTGGGAGGCCAAGGCTAGTGGATCACTTGAGTCCAGGAGTTTCAGACCAGCCTGGGCAACATAGCAAGACCTTATCTGTAAAAAAAAAAAAAAAAAAATTTGCTGGGTGTGGTGGCGCATGCCTATAGTCCCAGCTATTCGGGAGGCTGAGTCAGAAAGATCACCTGAGCCCAAGAGGTCAAAGTTTCAGTGAGCTGAGACAGTGCCACCGAACTCCAGTCTGGGCAATGGGCAAGACCCTGGCTCTAAAAAAATGTTTTTGAAAAAGAATAGTGGTGGCCGGGAGCAGTGGCTCACATCTGTAATCCCAACACTTTGGGAGGCAGAGGCGAGAGGACTGCCTGAGCCCAAGGGTTTGAGACCAGCCTGGGCAACTTGGCAAGACCTCATCTCTACAACAAATCAAAAAATTAACCGGGCATGGGGGCGCGTGCCTGTAGCTCCAGCTACTTGGAAATCTGAGGCAGAAGGATCACCTGAGTCCAGCAGGACAAGGCTGTGGTGGCCGTGAGTGTGCCATTGCACCCCGGCCTGGGCAACAGAGTTAGACCGACTCGAAACGTAAAAAAAGAAAAAAGATAGTGATGACCTCTGGGTAGGGACAGGAGAAGACGTCTGGGGGTTGGTAATATTTTGTTTCTTGATCTGGATCCTGACTGCATAAAGGGTTCAGAGTGTTAAAAATGCATCAGGCTGTCCACCTTCCTGTGTTTTGCTGCATGCATGTCAGATTTCAAGATAGAGAGATAGTTTAAAACACAGAAAATGAGTCAGGCACGGTAGCGCTCAGGCCTGTGATCCCAGCAATTTGGGAGGCAGAGGTGAAAGGATTGCCAGAGCCCAGGGGTTCGAGACCAGCCTGGGCAACTTGGTGAGACCTCAGCAGGTCGAGGCTGAAGTGGCCATGAATGTGCCACTGCACTCTAGCCTGGGTGACAGATGAGACTCCTACTAAAAAAAACACACACAAAAAAACATAAAGTAAAATGAAATAAAATAAAACATACAAAGTGATGGGGAAAGGCTCGACCACAGGAAATCCCCTGAATTCTGGCCAGACCAGACAGTGGGGTCCGGGCGCGGGGCGCCGTCCACTCACCTCCCACGCCCGTCTTCTGCTGCGCCAC
>NW_007251314.1:41418-44240 GCF_000164805.1 Carlito syrichta | reverse complement strand
CAGCCACAAGCCCCTCCCCCCCCTTAGCCAGAAGTCCACGTCCCCAGCCCCTTCTCCCTCAGACCCCCAGCCCCTCCTCCCTCGGGCCCGGGACCCCTCCTCCCTCACCCAGGAGTCCCAGTCTCGTCCTCCTCCTCCCTCAGACCCTGGAGTCCAGGCCCGCAGCCCCTTTCTTTTCAGAGCCCCCTGGGTCGCACCTTGGGGTTGGTGAGGCTGTTTCTGTTCCGGACGACTCCCCAGGGGGCCACACCCATGGCCACCACCTTGGTGCACCCCGTGCTGGCCGTCTGGTGGTCCCGCACAGCTACGCCAACATGCCGGCCGATGCCTGTGTGCAGCCCCCCAGTAACGATCCAGGCTCCTATACAGAGACGGAGAGACAGAGGGAGAGAAGTAGAGTGAGACAAAGAGGCACACAGAGCCTGGGGGGACGGAGACAGCATCCAGAGAAGTAGGGACGGCAGCCCAGGCCAGGGAGACGCAGCCCCCGCCCACCCTCGGTCACCTGTGCTCTGGGCAGCCCGCACCAGCCCTCGTCGCAGCAGGTCCTGCAGCCAGGTCTGGAGGACGGGGCCCCCCGATCCCCCCAGTACGGACACCACCAGGTTCGGCGCTCGGAAGCCCCATGTGCGTGTGACCAGACTGTAAACAGTAGCTGGATCCGTGCGGTCAGAGAGCCGGAGAAACTGTGGACACACAGGAAGGGGAACACGGGGAGGGGGACAGAGACCCAGAGACGGAGGGACAGAGACCAAGGTGGGTGACAGAGACCCAGAGAGACGGGGACAGAGACTCAGAGAGACAGAGACAGAGACCCAGAGAGACGGGGACAGAGACCCAGAGAGACAGAGACAAAGACCCAGAGAGAAGGGTAGACAGAGACCAAGGTGGGTGGCAGAGACCCAGAGAGATGGGGACAGAGACCCAGAGAGAAGGGGAGACAGAGACCAAGAGGGAGAGAGACAGAGACCCAGAGGTGACAGGCTCAGAGAGAGAAGACAGACAGAGGCGGAGGGGACAGGACGAAGCAAAGACAGGGATGGGCAGATGGGGAGATGCACCGTTCAGCTGGGCACCTCAGATCCTGCCCTGGGCGCCTCTGTGTCATGCAGCCCGCTGGCCACCCAGCCCTGCCCAGACATGCAGGCCTCACATTGCTGGGATTGCGGCCGGCCCCCAGGAAGTCCAGTTCCCCGTAGGCATCGGTGGGCTTCTCCGTGGTGTGTGCGTCGCTGTCCCACACGGTCACCACAGCTGCCCCGAACGCATCTTCCACGGCCACAGAAGGGTGGGCGCTCCGGGGGCGCCCACACTGGCACAGGGATCCTCTGGGGGTGTGAGGGTGGGGCGTGAGCCCAGGGCTGTCCCCCACCCACCCCAGCGTCCTGCAGAAGTGTCCACACTTCCGTAGAGGGCGCTGTCTACACTGACCCTGTGCCCCCCAAGGCAGTCAGAGTGCATGCCGACCCTGCACGGGCTCTGATCACCTCAGGGAGAGACTGGGGCGGGGACAGTCCCCCTTCTCCACCGGACAGAAGCCACAGCAAGCTCAAAAAAGCACCAGCAGGGAAGTCTACAGCCCCTCGCCCCGCTGGCACCAATGGACCTCAACTGAAAAAGCAAGGAGGGCCATCAGGAGGCCATCCTAGTCCAAACAGATATTCACCATAATCAGGAAAATCCAGAGAGTAGTTCACAGAGAGCTCATGTGCTAGAGATAGAAGAAGCTGTGTGACTTTGGGCAAGTGTCTTTACCTCTCTGAGCCTGCCTTGCCTCTTCAAATGAAACAACAGTAATAGACCAGCCTCCGTCATAGAAGGAGCCAACAGTGTTTCCTGAAACAAGGATTGCAGCCCAGCCCCAGTCAGAGACGTTTTGACATCAACTTCACACAGAGCTTTAAATAGCCTTGAAGAACGCAGTGGGAAATTCATCCTTTTTTCGTCTCTTTTTCAGGCATCTCCTTATGACTTCCAAGGAGAAAGTCTCTGCTGGGTGCTGGAATAACTTGCACGCCTAACCCTTGGTTTCTCTTTCTTTCTTTCTTTCTTTTTTGAGTTGGAGTCTCACTCTGTCACCCTCTGGAGTGCAGTAGCACGCTCACAGCCACTGTAGCCTCAACCTGCTGGGCTCAGGCGATCCTTCTGCCTAAGCTTTCCAAGTAGCTGGAACTACAGGCAGGGACAACCATGCCCGGCTAATTTTTTGATTTATTGTAGAGACGAGGTCTCACCATGTTGCCCAGGCTGGTCTCAAACCCCTGGACTCAGGCAATCTTGCTTCCGCCTCCCAAAGTGCTGGGAATACATGTGTGAGCCACTGCACCCCCTGCTTACTCTTTCTTTTTAACAGAAAAAAGGAGGCCTCAGGCTCAGAAAACCGGCCTGGCAGCAACACCCAGCTAGAGAGTAAATAAATACTTTTATTTGCTTTTCATCATATTTGTTGTCTATGGCTAGCTTCCTTCTCTTGTGGCCAATGGGACAGGCTTTCCATTTATGGTTATCACCACAGAAAACTTTTTTCCAGACCCAGGGTGGTAGCTCATACCTATAAGCCCAGTGATTTGGGAGGCTGAGGTGAGAGGATTGCTTGAGGCCAGGAGTTTGAAACCAGCCTGGACAACATAGTGAGACCTCGTCTCTACAAAAAATAAAATAATTAGCCAGGCGTGGTGGAGTGCACCTATATTACAGTTCCAGCTACTCGGGAAGCTGAGGCAGGAAGACTGTCTGAGTCCAGGAGGTCGAGGCTGCAGTGAGCTGTGATTGTGCCACTGCACTCCAGCCTGGGCGATAGAGTGAGACTTCAACTCAAAAAA
>NW_007251314.1:39540-41056 GCF_000164805.1 Carlito syrichta | reverse complement strand
GCAATCCACTCACCTCAGCCTCCCAAAGGCGCGGGATTACAGGCTGAGCCACCGAGCCCGGCTTGATTTTTAATTTAATTTAATTTTTTGTAGAGACGAGATCTCGCCAAGTTGCCCAGGCTGGTCTCGAGCCCCTGGGCTCAGGAAATCCTCTCGCCTCCACCTCCCAAAGTGCTGGGATGACAGGTGTGAGACTCCAGACTCTAATTAGACAAATAAAATGAAAACATAAAATGCTTAAATCAAATCAACTTTCTGTTTCTTGGGCACAATGGCCACATTTCAAGTGCCCAGGAGCCCCCTGTGGCCAGTGATAGCCATGCTGAACATAGATATGGAACATTTCCACCGTTGTGTAAAATTCTGGTGGCCAACGTTAGTGGCTGTCCCCTCCGTTCACCTTGCCCCCTACTCTCTCTCCTCTGGGGCCACTGAAACTGAAATGGTTCTTGATAAGATCAGCATTTACCTGCGTGTCCCCAAGTACAATGGCCCCCATTCAGGTCTCATCTGACAGGGTCACAGGTAGCACTGGCCACTGCTGAAAGACTTCAATTCTGGAAAACCTTTTCATTGGCAGCGTCTGCCTCCCCACCCAGTCCTGCTCCCTCTCCTCAGCTGCTCCGTCCCTGCCTTTTTTTGCGGCTTTCTCTTCCTCATCACCTCCCTGGAGTGAAGCTGTTCCCCAGAGCTGGGCCCACACCAGCCTCCAAGCATGGTTCTTGAACTCGATGCTCATGGAGGCCAGGCAAGGAATTTCACAGAAAGAAGTAGAAGGGAGGAAAATAAGTGGATGTGACAGGGGATGATGGTTCATGCCCGTAATCCCAACATTTTGGGAGGCTGAGGCGGGAGGATTGCTTGAGCCCAGGAGTTCGAGACAAGCCTGGGCAACATAGAGAGATCCTATCTCTCTATATAAAAAATGTTGAAAAGCAGGGCAAGGTGGCTCATGCCTGTCATCCTAGCACTCTGGGAGGTGGAGGCAAGAGGATTGCCTGAGCCCAGGGGTTGGAGACCAGCCTGGGTAACTTGGCAAGACCTCATCTCTACAATAAAAAAAATTAGCCGGGCGTGGTGGTGCACGCCTGTGGTTCCAGCTACTTGGAAGACTGAGGTGGAAAGATTGCTGGAGCCCAGTAGGTCAAGACTGCGGTGGCCATGAGCGTGCCACCGTACTCCAGCCTGGGCAACAGAGTGAGACTGTGACAAAAAAAAAAGTTGAAAGAAAGAAAGAAGGAAAACCAGTGGATGTGATGATTTAAAGCCTGCACATTTGTCTTAAGGCATCAGACATAGGTGTTTTTTCTATTATTATTAATTTTGAGTCGGGGTCTCACTCTGTCACCCAGGCTGGAGTGCAGTGACACAAACCCAGCTCCTCCCAGCCTCGACCTCCTGGGCTCAAGAAAACTTCCTGCCTCGCCCTCCTGAGAAGCTGGAACTACAGGTGTGTGCCACCATGACCGGCTAATTTTTTTTTTTTTTTTGAGTCGGAGTCCCACTCTGTCACCCA
>NW_007251314.1:37441-39520 GCF_000164805.1 Carlito syrichta | reverse complement strand
TAGAGATGAAGTCTTGCCAAGTTGCCCAGGCAGGTCTCGAACCTGCGGGCTCAGGCAATCCACTCACCTCAGCCTCCCAAAGGCATGGGATTACAGGCTGAGCCACCGAGCCTGGCTGAGATAGGGTCTCTTTATGTGACCCAGGCTGGTCTTGACTCCTGGGCTCAAGCGATCCTCCTACTTAGTGGCCATTGCGCCCAACCTCAGAGATAGGTATTTTAAAATGCACACACACACAGACACACACAATTGGCCCTAGAATTTCTAGTTTGCAACCTTCCAGACTTTCCACGTTTTTTCCCCTGTGACATCACACCTATTTCCACACTGTCTTTTTTTTTTTTTTTTAGTTGGAGTCTCACCCTGTCGCCCAGACTGGAGTGCAGTGGCTGCTCCCGGCCACCGCAGCCTTGACCTGCTGGGCTCCGGCGATCCTTCTGCCTCAGCCTTCCGAGTAGCCGGAATTACAGGCATGCACTACCACGCCCGGCTGAATTTTTGATTTATTGTAGAGATGAGGTCTCGCTGCCCAGGTGAGTCTCGAACCCGCGGGCTCAGGTAATCTACTCACCTCAGCCTCCCAAAGGCGCGGGATTACAGGCTGAGCCACCAAGCCCGGTTTCTTTCCACACTGTCAATCACTGTCTACAGCTAGGACATCTCAGATCCCGGATGTAAGTCCAAGCCTCTCCTGAGTTCCAGACCTGCGTCTCCACACGCCTCAGGCCCCCAGACCCTTCATACACACAAAGTCCCACACTGCACTCAGCAACAATTCCCAGGCCTGCTCACCCTCCAGGGGTCCCCATCTCGGGGACAACCCTACTGTGTCCTAGTCACCAGACCACATGTCTGGGAGACATCTGACAACAGGGGTGCCCTCTCGCTCCCCACATTCACCGATCCCGAGTTCTACCTTCCTGCCCCTGAATCTTTGCCCCACCCCCTCCTCTCTGTCCCCAAAGCCCTGGTATAACTCAGGCCTCTTGGCCTTCTGCTTAGACCGACGACCAGCCTCCTGCCTAGCTTCTCGGGCTCCTATCCATCTTCACACAGTCCTAGACAGTCTTTCCACACCCAGAGCTGCCCCTTTGTGGCTCCCCAGGACGCCAGGACAAAGTCTCAGCCCCCAGGGTATCCTCTGAGGCCCTGTGAGTTCTGGCCCTGTCCATACAGCGTCTTCTCTTCTGACAATGCTCCTTGCGTCCATGTTCAGGCCACACCACACAGTCATTAGAGGAAGCTTTGCACATGCTGTTCCTGCTCCCGGAATTACTTTCCATGGGTCTCTCTCCAGCCCACCTTCAACGGTCACACTCCAACTCAATCTTTAAATGTCACCTCACAGGCTGGGCATAGTGGCTCACGCCTATAATCCCAGCACCTTTGGGAGGCCAGGGTGAGAGGATTGCCTGAGCTCGGGCATTTGAGACCAGCCTGGGAAACTTGTTAAGATCTCATCTCTACAATAAATCAAAAAATTAGCCAGGCGTGATGGTGCACACCTATAGTTCCAGCAACTTGGAAGGTTGAGGTGGAAGGATCGTCTGAGCCCAGCAGATGGTGGCTGCGGTGGCCTTGGGTGTGCCATTGCACTCCAGCCTGGGCAACAAGGTGAGACTACGATTCAATAAATAAATAATAAATAAATGTCCCCTCACTGGCCCCTTCTCCTCCTCCAGAGACCATTAATGACACCTTTTGTCCCCTCTCGGGCAGACTTCTCTGCTCCCATGGAGCCCAATGGCACGTCCCTTGGCATCTGCGTTCTGTTACCTTACTATAACTACTACAATTGTCCTCTGTGTGTTTCCTTCCTTTGGCCAGATGGGCAGTTTCTTTTTTAATAAAGGGTTCATGCATGTTGAAAAATGGTAAGTCATACAGATGAGCAGTTTCTACATTTTCTTTTCTTTTTTTTAATTTTTTTATCTTTTATTTATTTTTTTTTAGTTCGAGTCTCACTCGACTGGAGTGCAGTGGCACGCTTCCGGTCACCGCAGCCTCGACCTGCTGGGCTCCGGCTATCCTTCCACTTCAGCCTTTCAAGTAACTGGAACTACAGGCGCGCGCTACCAC
>NW_007251314.1:26165-36493 GCF_000164805.1 Carlito syrichta | reverse complement strand
GGCTCAGGCAATCCACTCACCTCAGCCTCCCAGAGGCGCGGGATTACAGGCTGACCCACCAAGCCCAGCCGCATTTTCTTGACCACAACCCCCATCAGTAAAAAGTCTGCGCACTCATGCCCAACAAATGTATATCTGTTTATTTACACATAATTTACAAGCCAGACTGCACTAATATAACATACTCATAACAAAACACACATTAAGTTAGGAATGCTAACGCTTAACCTCAAGGGCTATCTTGAGAACAACTAGAAAACCGGAATCCTGCCGGGGCACCATGGCTCACACCTATAATCCTAGCACTTTTGGAGGCCAAGGTGAGTGATTGCCTGAGCCCAGGGGTTCAAGGCCAGCCTGGGCAACTTGGTGGGATCTCATCTCTACAATAAATCAAAAAATTAGCCAGGCATGGTGGCACGTGCCTGCAGTTCCACCTCTTGGAAGGCTGAGGCAGAAGGATTGCCTGAGTCCAGCAGGTCGAGGCTGCGGTGGTCCTGAGCGTTCCACTGCACCCCAACCTGGGCGACAGGGTGAAACTCCAACTCAAAAAGAAAAAGAAAGTTGGAATCCCCTTGAGAGACCACCATGGAAAACCAGGAGCTCCCCTCGAGTAGCAAACACCCTGTCTGGCTCAGACAGTGTCCCCGGCCACCATGCAAAGTGCCTGCACACTGTATTGCTACTTTCCAGTGGGGATAGCAGATATTGTCCAGTGCTATGTGCCTGACACTGCTCCAGAAATATCACAAGCACTAACTTATTTAATTTTCACAATAGCTCAGGAGAACTGGGCCTGTTTTTATGCCCAGATTACAACCGGGGCGCAGAGAGGTGACATGATTTGCCCAAAGCCACACATCACGTGTCCCCAGTGAAATTTGAACACTAGCAGGGCCGCTGAATTAGGCTCACCGGACCCCCTCCCTTGGGAGCGCTGAGTGACTCTTTCTTGAATGAATGAATGAATGAATGAACGAATTAAACAATCAAATCGCCAAAAGAGAGACAGAGACACAAACTGCACAAAGAGACAGAGACACACACAGGAGACACAGGGAAGGAAGGGAACAGAACCGAGCTCTGGAGATTTTACGCTGATCCTGAGCGGGAGAACGGCAAATCTGAGATGTCTACACAGACCCAAACCCTCCGGCGAGGGCGCCAGCCAGGAACGCCCTTGAGAAGGTCCGCAAGGCCAGGATTCGGGGAAGGGGCGGGGCCTGCGGTGGGCGGGGCCATCGGGCCGGGGACATTCCGGGGGGCGCCCTGCTCACCCCGGGTCTGCCGAGTCAACTATGAACGTCGTGCAGGTCTTCTTCTTGAAGATCTTGGGGATCCAGCTCTGGGGACAGGAACGAGTGGCGGGGTGGGAGGGGGATGGGGACCCAGTTCGGTCCTACGGGACCCAGAGTCACCCGCCCGTGCCCTCCTCGCGGGCGCAGGGGTCCCGGACCCCAGCGCCATCCTCCCCAGACGCAGAAGTCTCGACCCTCACTCAGCCCCCCTTCTGCCCGCCGCCGGGACCCTGCAATCCGGGGATCCCCCGCCCCCCTCCTTCCTCCGACCCAAGAATCTGGGTGTCCCGCGTTCCCCCCTGCCCCGCCTGGGAACCTGGCTCCCTCAGCCCGCAGCCCGGCGTCGTACCTGCTCCTTCTCCGGCCCCACCATGCTGCCGCAGCCGCCGCAGCCTCCGCAGCCCTCGGACGCCGGCGTTCCCCCGGCCAACTCCTCTCGCAGACCCGCCCTGGACAAACCGGATCCGCCACTTTCCAGCCCCAGCCCGGGGCGGGGCGGGGCGAGTCCGGGGGCGGGGCTGGGGCGGGGGGCGGGGCCTCTCGGGGACGCGCAAGCGGGGGGCGGGGCCGAGGCCGTGAGAAAGTGACTGAGCGGGACACGGTGACCCCGGGGGGTGCAGAGGCCGGGGGTGGGGTGTGGAGGGCGAGGGGCTCAGAGGAGGGGAAACTCCGAGGACCGGAACGAGAAGGGGAAAGAGACGGGAGACAAAGTCTCAGAAGGGCAGATGCCAGAGATGAGGGAGGGGACATATTAACCCCAAGAGAGAGGGAGACAAAGACTTGGGGCAGAATCAGAAAGTTGCGGGGGCAGCCGGGCTCGGTGGCTCAGCCTGTAATCCCGCGCCTTTGGGAGGCTGAAGTGAGTGGATGGCCTGAGCCCGCGGGTTCGAGACCCGCCTGGGCAACTTGGCGAGACCTCATCTCTACAATAGATCAAAATGAGCTGGGCAACTCAAAAAAACCCCAGAAAGTTGGGGGGGCAGAGACCAGAGAGGAGGGGCCCATTGACAGAGGGAGAGAGAAGACTTGGTTGGGGTGCAGAGACTCAGAGGGGGGATAGAATCCCAGAGGGAAGGACAGAGACCCTGAGGGGGCACACACCCAGAAAGAGGGGACAGAGACCCACAGAGGTGGATGCCAGAGATGGAGGGGGAGGACACATTGATGAGGCGGGAGAGATACAAAGACTTGGGTGATGCTGGATGTGGTGGCTCACACCTGCAATCCCAGCACTTTGGGAGGTGAAGGTGAGAGGATCGCCTGAGCCCAGGGGTTGGAGACTAGCCTGGGCAACTTGGGAAGAGTTCATCTCTACAATAAAAATAAATTAAGAAATAAAAATAAATTTTATTTTATTATTTTATTTTTATTTTTTATTTTTTGAGTCAGAGTCTCAGTCTGTCGCCCAGACTGGAGTGCCGTGGCCGCTCCCGGCCCCCGCAGCCTCGACCTGCTGGGCTCCGGCGATCCTTCCACCTCAGCCTTCTGAGTAGCCGGAATTACAGGCATGCGCTACCATGCTCGGCTGATTTTTTGATTTATTGTAGAGATGAGGTCTCGCCAAGTTGCCCAGGTGGGTCTCGAACCCGCGGGCTCAGGCAATCCACTCACCTCAGCCTCCCAAAGCGTGGGATTACAGACTGAGCCACCGAGCCCAGCAAAAATAAATTTTAAAAACATAGCCAGACCCGGTGGCGTGTGCCTGTAGTCCCAGCTACTTGGGAGGCTGAGGTGGAAGGATCGCCTGAGCCCAACAGGTCGAGGCTGCGGTGGCCGGGAGTGTGCCACTGCACTCTCCAGCCTAGGGGACAGAGTGAGACTATGATTCAAAAAAAAGAAGAAAAGAAAACTTGGATGAGGGGCAGAGACTCAGAAAAGGGGCCACAGAGATTTAAGGGAGGGGGCATACTGATCTACAGAGGGAGGGAGACAAAGACCTGGTTGGTGGGTAGGCACTCAGAGCAAGAGGGGGAGACAGAATCCCAGAGCGAGAGGAGAACGGAAGACAGGGGCCCTGAGAGACCAGGTGACAGAAACAAGAGAGGGGTGGCCCACAGAGAGAGATGGAGACCCCAAGAGTGAGGACAGTCATGACAGGTGAGGAGTGGGTGACAGTGACACCCAGAGACAGGCAGGGCCACATGTCTCCTGCCAGCCCTCTGTGATGCAGACAGCTGGGATCTCTGTAACCTGAGTCCCCCCTCACCCCTCACCCCCGCTGTATTTATAGCCCTGGCCTGGCCCAGTCCCCTGTCCCCAGTTCTGATTTCCAGGGACAGGAGGTCACGGGTACATGTGTTGGGGGCAGGGTTCCTTTCACCCCATTCCAGGGCCTTCATAATGGGATCACGCTCTCCCCAAAGCACCCCATTCTGGCTGGAAGCCCCAAAATCTAACCCCCAATCATTCCATGACAGGAGTCTCTCCCCTCTGCTCTGTTCTTCCTGGCCCCCATGGTGTCCTGGGATCCTCCCAATTAGTCTACTAAATTAGTTTTTGTCTTTGCAGCTGCCAGACATGAGCATTGGGAGGTCAAAGTTAAGCCCCTGAGCCCCTCATCTCCTGCCTGGGAGAGGAGACCCCTTCACCCATTCCCTCCCCAGCTGAGAGGGGGAGAAGCAGGAGGGGGGCAGGCGGGGACTGACCCAGAATAACTCAGGGCTGAGAGTAAATTTAGCCGTAGAGAGGGGAGGGGAAAGACCCTATTGGCTGGGGAGTGGGAGGGAGGGCCCCACAGGGAGTCAGGGGACTCCAGAGACGGCCTGAGGGGTATCCAGAGCCGGGGAGTGAGGGCCAGAAGAAGGCAGACGGGCAGAGACACAGGGAGACAACGCGAAGGAAGAGTCAGACCCACAAGGGACAAGGACCCCGACATTCCTCCACGTAGCCGCAGAGGCAGCTGCAGCTGGCCCTGGGAGAAGCTCCACTGCCTGTCCGTCCCCATGGGCCACCGAGGGCCATGGCTGCACACTTCTCTCCTCTGGGCTGCCGTGGCCAGCCTGCTCCTCCCCCCCGCCATGACCCAGCAGCTGAGAGGGGCTGGCCTGGGCCTTGGCAACTGGAACAACAATGCAGGAGTCACTGGGCCCCCCGAGCACGTGTCCACAGAGTTTGGTCACCACATCCATGGCCCTAGAGACCATCAGGATGAGAGTGAGGATGTGTCCACAGAGAACGGGCATCATTTCTGGAGCCACACAGACCACGGAGAGGAGGACGAAGACCTCTCCAGGGAATATGGCCACCGAGGCCAAGGCCACAGGTACCAAGGCCATGAGGTTGGAGACGAGAATGTCTCTGGTGAGGAGGTCTCCATGGGGCACACGCGGCAGCCCCGGGGGCACAGAGGCCATGGGAGTGAAGACACAGACGACTCAGCTGAGCATGGGCACCCTCCCCTCCACCACAGGAGCCACGGCCACCAGGACGAGGATGAGGACGAAGTTGTCTCCAGTGAGCACCGCCATCACATTCTCAGGCATGTACGTCAAGGCCATGGCGGGGAAGAGGATGATGAAGGAGAAGAGGAGGAGGAGGATGTCTCTACTGAGTATGGACCCCGGGCCCACAGGCACCGAGGCCACGGGAGTGAAGAGGAGGAGGATGCCTCTGATGGACACCACCGTCACGTCCCCAACCATGGGCATCCAGGTCATGAGCATGAGGATGATGCCTCCGCTGAGAATGGGCACCAGGTTCACAGACACCGAGGCCACGGGGGTGAAGAGGACGAGGATGGGGAGGAGGACGAGGATGGGGAGGAGGATGAGGATGTCTCAGACGAACATCATCGTGTCCCTGGCCACGGGCACCAAGTCCACAAAGAAGAACACGATGAGGAGGAGGAGGAGGATGTCTCCACTGAATATGGAAACCAGGTCCACAAGCACCAAGGCCACAGGAAGGAAGAGGATGAGGATGTGTCCAATGAACATCGGCACCGAGCTCCCAAGCGTGTCCACCATGGCCTTGGAGATGAGGAGGAGGAGGAGGAAGAGGAGGAGATCACAGTCCAGTTCAGCCACCATGTGGCAAGCCGCCAGCCCCAAGGCCACAAGAGTGATGAGGAAGAGGACTTCCCAGATGAGTATAAAACAGAAGTGTCTGGCCATCGCCACCACGGAGTCTCCAGGGAGGAAGATGAGGACATCTCTGCCGAGCTGGGCCACCCAGCCCCCAGCCACCGGCAGGGCCACCAAGATGAAGGGATAAGACATGGTCACAGGGGGTCCATGAAAGAGATTAGCCATCAGACCCCAGAACACACAGAGGTCAAGGATAGAAGCCATCTGAGGGGCGGTGATTCTGAGGAGGAAGAGGAAGAGGATGATGAAAGTTCAGAGCAGGGAGAGGAAGGCATCCGCCATGGCAGCCTGCACCAGGAAGACGAAGAGGACGAGGAGGAAGGTCATGGCCTCAGCCTGAGCCAAGAGGAGGAAGAAGAGGAAGACAAGGAGGAAGAGGAGGAGAGGAAGGAAGAGAGGGCTGAGGCTCGGGCTCCACTGAGCCAAGTCCTCAGGGAGGAGGAAGAGGAAGAGGAAGAGGAGGGGCTGGAGGAAGATGAGCTCCCTTTCACCATCATCCCCAACCCACTGGCTGGGAGAGAGATGGCTGGAGGTGCCTCAAGTGAGGAAGAGAGTGGTGAGGACACAGGTAAATGGCCTGGCAGTGTGGGGGCAGGGAGCGGAGTCAGCCTGGGTCACTGCCGCCCACCTGTCCCCACAGGTCCACAGGATACCCAGGAGTACGAGAACTACCAGCCAGGGTCTCTGTGTGGCTACTGCACCTTCTGCAATGTATGTCCCCAGCCCAGACCCACCCACCAAGCTATCCCTGGAATCTGTCCCAGGGGTCCTGGGGCACCATGAGAAGGCTCAGAGCACAGGAGGGGCAGGGTCAGTTCTTCTGTGGCTACATGAGGGGCAGACCAGAGGCCAGGAGGCTGGGGAGGAGTCTGAGGCGATGGTCCAGGAAGGAGAGGGCGAGACCTGATGTGCACCCGGGAATGTGGGGAGACACCAGGATCTGTGGAAAAGAGAGTCAGGGATGGGAGGGGCAGGATGGGGGACTGACAGGCAGGGGGAGGATAGGGAGGGGGAGTGAAGAGAGCTCCTGAAATCCAGCTCACCCTGACTGGGGGAGGTGAGGTCACCCTGAGATAGAAAACCAAGGGCAGGGAAGAGGAGAGAAGCTGGCTTGGGGGCAAGATACTAAGCTCAGTGTGGGAGATCAGGACGGTGAGGAGGCTGGGCATACGCCCAGGGCTCAGGGGTGGACAAGTGGCGGGTGTGTCCCAAGTGGGGTTAGCGTTTCCATCTAACCAGGCTCCTCCGGCCCCCAGCGATGCACCGAGTGCGAGAACTGTCACTGTGATGAGGAGAACATGGGCGAGCACTGCGACCAGTGCCAGGTGAGACCTAACCTCGGACTCGGCTCCACCGAGCACCCCCAGCCCTAAATCCTGGCCTCTGACCCCCTACCTGGCCCAGCCCCTTACCCCTGAGGCAGCCTTGGTTCCACACCCATTCCTGACCTTGGCCTAGACCTAGCCTCTGTCCCGGGTGCGGTCCCCGCCCTCGTCCTGGCTCCGCCCCTGGCCACGCCCCACGCTCACTCTCTCTCCCCATCCCCGCCCCCAGCATTGTCAGTTCTGCTACCTCTGCCCGCTGGTCTGCGAGACTGTCTGCACTCCGGGTGAGCAAGGGTGGGGCCCAGGGAAAACTCGAGGAGGGGCCGGGCCCAGCAAGGTGAATCCCGGTAGCGGCGAAGCCAAACGTGAGGGGCTGCTGGCCCGGAAGGTTGGCGGGGCGGGGCTAGAAGGGGAGGGGCGTGGCCGAGGCTGTGAGCACGTGGGCCGGGGCCGGGACGCACGGGCCTGGAACCGAATGGGCGGGGCCAAAGTAAGTAGGTCTCGGAGGGGCGGGGCTACTGAAGAACTGGAACACCCAAAGCAAGAAGGGGCGGGGCCTTTGGAGCAGTCCCAGTAGAAGGGGTTCAGTTCGAGGAAGGAATTAAGAAAAAGAGGGTGGAGGGCAACCCCTTTGGGTCCCCCCTCAATGTGGGAGCTTTTCTGTCCTCTCAATAAATCCTGCTTTAAAAAAAAAAAAAGACCAGCCGGGCTCGGTGGCTCAGCCTGTAATCCCGTGCCTTGGGAGGCTGAAGTGAGTGGATTCTCCTGAGCCCGCGGGTTTGAGACATGCCTGGGCAACTTGGTGAGACCTTTAACTCTACAATAAATCAAAAAATCAGCCGGGTGTGGTAGCGCGCGCCTGTAGTTCCAGCTACTTGGAAGGCTGAGGCAGAAGGATCGCCGGAGCCCAGCAGGTCGAGGCTGTGGTGGCCGGGATCAGTCACTGCACTCCAGTCTGGGCGACAGAGTGAGACTCCAATTCAAAAAAAAAAATAAAAAGACCAAATCACAGCTGGGTGCAGTGGCCAGGTGTGGTGGCACACACCTGTAGTCCCAGCTGCAATGGAGGTCGAGATGGGAGGATTGCTTGAGCCCAGGAGTTCAAGATGAGCCTGGGCAACATAGCAAGATCTCTTTTTTCAGAAAGAGAGAGAGAGAGAGAGAGAGAGAGAGAGGGAGGGAGGGAGGGAGGAGGAGGGGAGGAGGGAGGGAAGAGGGAGTGGGGAGGGAGGAAAGGGAGGGAAGGGAGGAAGAAGAAAATTACCTGGGCATGGTGGCATGTATCTATAATCTCATTACTCAGGAGGATGAGGTCAGAGGGTCACCCGAGCCCAGGAGGTCAAGGCTAAGATGAGCCTTGACTGCACCACAGCACTCCAGCCTGGGCGAGAGTGAGACTCCAACTCAAAAAAGAAAGAAAGAAAGAAAGAAAAAGAAACAGAGTGGAGCTAGCTCTAATCCCACACTCTATACTGAGTGGTCTACCCGATCGTGGGGTACCCTCAAGCCTCTTTTCTCTGCTCTCCCGCAGGAAGCTACGTCGACTATTTCTCCTCGTCCTTGTACCAGTAAGTGCAAGGAGGGGGGACGTTGAAGGGCCCTAATGTTTAGAGAAGCGCTGCCCCGCTATGAGTTATTGGACGACTCTGGGACTCCATTTGCCCGTCCGTGAAATGGCCAGGATAATGGTCTCTAAGCGTCCTGGGCTGAGCTTTGGACCCTTCGGCTGCCTAACCTCTGCGTCCTCCTCTCCAGAGCCCTGGCGGCCATGCTGGAGACGCAGGAGCCTTGACCTCCCCGTGCGGCTGCGACGGAGATGTGCCTCCCCCTCCTCCGCGCCCTCCAACCCCCATTCCACGAGCCATATTTATTTCTCTGAATAAACGCACTCCCTGAAACCTCATCGTCAGGCATGGGTCTGAAATTCTCCGGAAATCAGGGCACGCGGGTGGGGACTAAGGACTGGACTCGGGCCTGAGGAATGAGGGGCCTGGACTCCTGGCTCCTCCAGGCGGCTGGTTTGCATTCCTAACCCTAACCCGAACCCCCAGAAATCGGCCAACACGGGAGCTTTTTGAAACAGTTCTCTTTACCCGTGATCACTGAGTGACGCCTGGGGCGGGGAGGCCGACCGAGAGTCGGGGGCAAAGGCTCCCCCGCGTCCCCCCTCCCCCACACCACGTCGCCCAGTGGCATCGTGGAAAGAGGATTCTCCCATGCAAACCCCGGAGCCGGAGGGGAAGGGGGAGCGCAGTTCTGCGCCCCCTACCCCCGGGGCACGGACACGGCCACAGCACGGGGAGCGGGGAGGCCCCGGGGACACGAGACACGGGGGAGGGAGAGGGGACCCCGCCCGCACGCGGCGGGGCGGGGCTGAGTGGCACGGGGGCGAGGCTTGTAGCAGCGAGTCCCCCCCTCCCCTCCTTTCGGACGAAGAAGGAAGACTTGGGCCCCGCGACTGGGCAGGAAAGAGGGGCGGGGGCAGCCTCTCCCCGCATGCGGCCCGGGAGGGAAGCCCCGCCCCCTTCCCGCGGGTAAAGGGCGCCCGTCTCCCGCCGGAAACTGATCAATAAATTACAAAGTAGAGAAAAGGAAGGCGGACGTTCGGGGCGGGCTCCTCCCGGCCCTCTTCTTCCCCCCCTCAGTCCAGTTCATGTGGTTTGGTCCAGGCCCGTCCGAGCGTGGGGCGGGCACACGCGCTCCCGCTGGTCTGCACAGATGGTCCAGTCCGCGGCGCGAGTTCCCCGCCCGCTCTCCCCGGCGAGACCACACTCTGGACAGGAAAGGGAGCCGCCCAGCCTCTGAAGAGTCTTCCGTTCGAGTGAGGAGGTCACCTGCAGGGACGCCGGGCAGCGCGTGGAGCGGTGAAGATCCACGGTGCCGCCCCGCGCCCCCGAGGTCGCCCGGCACGGCCCCTCACCTGGAGGCCTACACTAGCAGGAATAGGTCCGGACCGAAACGCCGTCTGCCCGGGAACTCCCAGAAGTCTGGCCTGGAGGGGGAGCGAGCGGCCGTTCAGCCTGGCGCACCCCCTCCCAGCTGCTCCCCGGGGCTTCTCTCGAGCTCTGGCCTCAGCCCCTCGGATGCCCTCCCGAGCCACCGCGCCCGCCGGGCTCCACGTCGGTCTCCCTCCCCTCCCCGCGGCCAAGGACTCAGATTCGCCTGGGCAAGCTCATTTCCCACCCCGGGAAAGGGGTGTGGGATGAATCCATTCCGTTCCGAAGAGGGAGTCTGGCGCACTGGAGCAGTCCATTCCTCGCGGGCGGGGGAGAAAGGGCTGGGCCATCTCAGAACCCGGAACGTTGAGCTGGTCCGTTTCCCACCCTGGGGAAGGGGAGGGGAGGAGCTGCGGCCGCGTCTGGGAGCCCTCTACCTTCCGGCTGCAGCTTGCGGAGAGGGAGCCCCGGCGAGCCCAGGGCTCCCGCTGCAGCCGAACGAAAGTTGGGGGGCAACATCTCAGCCGAGTCTGGGGTCACGCCTCGGAGGTCCTTCTCTCGGAACATCTTCCTCCAGGAGGGGGAGCGGCTGAAGGACTTGGCGCTGTCCTAGGTACAGGAGCCAGGCAGCCGGTGAGGAACCGGGGCCCGTCTGACTCCGCCCCTTCCCGGCCTCGGGCGCCC
>NW_007251314.1:24579-26077 GCF_000164805.1 Carlito syrichta | reverse complement strand
CGCGCGGTCGGCGGGGTGGGGATGCCCGGCGTGCTCCGGACCCAGCCGCAGCTCACCTGCGAATTCTGCGTGGGGATCTGCAGGAGCAAGGCCAGGTCGGAGTAGTCGAAGGTCTCGTCCAGAGCGAGCAGCGCCCCGTGCACCCCGCTTTCCGTGAGGTTCGTGGCGAATTCCTTCAGGCCCAACCCGGACACCCAGCCCATGACCCGCTCATTGGACCACACCATCACATCTGGGAATGGAAGGAACCCTTAGCCAAGTCCCTCCGGTGGCCAGGCAGGTCCAGCTTAGCCCATACCTCGCCTGTGTTGCCTCCTTCCTGGCCTCGCCCCCAAGCTGGCTCCACCCCTCGTTTGTGGTAGCACCCTTCTTCTCTGGCCTCCTTCCAGCCCCATCACCTCTCTCCCAGTCCTGCGCCATACCCCTCCCTCCCCGTGGCTCCAGAGGGATGCTTACATTCTTACACTCACCTCGGATCTGGGTCTGACTCTCTTCCCGCCTCCGCTCCAGGTCCTTCCGGTCATAGTTGAGCCGTTTCAGGCACATAATCCCATAGTGCAGACTCACCCTGAGCAGCAGGGGAAGTAGAGTCACAGGTGTGCCTTCACAGCCCCACTGGCTGCCGCGCCTCCTACTGGGCCCTCCCCATTGGCTGGGAGAGGTTGGGGAGCTGATCGGCTCTATCGATGGTTGACCCACCCAGGAGGCGAGGCATTTTCACTAGGCCGTCTCTGTTGGCTAACCGAGAAAGGGTCCGGGGCTAACGAGCCGAGTCGGCTCAGTATCTGCACTTTTCCCAAAGACCATCTCACTGGTGGAAGGGGCACAGAGTCAGGATTGCCTGAGAACGCAGGCTAAAGGGGCCTAAGATAATCCTGGGAGTTTTCCATCGCCAATCCCACTGGCCAAAGGCTCTCCAGGGGCGGGGCGGGGCTTCCCCCTTGAACCGTCCCCATTGACCAGGCAGCCCCCACCTGTGGAAGCTGTCCACCATCTTGAGTTGGCCCCGGAGCTCCTTCTTGTTAAGGTGATCTAACATCCGGGCATCCACCAGCGACTCCATGAAGTAGCTGCGGTATTGGGGCAGCCCCAGGCTGGGCAGCCAGTCGTTCCCCACCCACTCGTGGTTCATGTCGCCATATGCCAGGATCTGGGGCCATGGGCAGGTGAGGGAGGGGTCAGGCTCTCTGGCCCCTTCCCATGTGTGTTTGGAAGGGCAACGGTCCAACCCCCCATCCAAGATGTGCTCCCCACCCCAAAGCAGAACAATGGACCGATCCAAGCGTGTCGCCTACCCCTTCATGCACAGACTTGGCTACTCAAACAACGGTCCTGGGACCGGAAGCATCATCATCACCTGTGAACTTGCTGGTATTGCAAAATCTCAGACCCTACTTCAGGCCTACTGAAATCAGTATCTGCATTTCCTTTTGTTTTTTTTTTTGAGTTGGAGTCACACTCTGTCACCCAGACTGGGGTGCAGTGGCCGCTCCCGGCC
>NW_007251314.1:18675-24187 GCF_000164805.1 Carlito syrichta | reverse complement strand
GCATCCACTCACCTCAGCCTCCCAAAGTGCTGGGATTACAGGCTGAGCCATCGAGCCCGGCTAGTATCTGCATTTTCACAAGACCCTCAGGTGATCTGAACTGTACATTAAATTTATTTGTTTGTTTGTTTTGTTTGTTTGAGACGGGTCTACATTGCCCAGGCTGGCCTCAAACTCCTAGGCTCAAGCGATCCTCCCACCTCAGCCTCCCAAGCATCTGGGACCAGAGGTGTGTGCCACAGGTTTAATGCTGCCTCATCTCAATCCGTCATATCTACTCCCTCAGGCCAGAACAGGGCATCTTTCAACTAGCTGTCCCGCCAACCAAGGAACCATCGTTCCTGCCCTGTCCTGACTAATACTAACCTAGTCTAATATTGTATCTGGCCCAGGACAATACTCGGGATGGGTCCAGAGTCCTGTACTCCTCTTAGCATCAGCAGACAACCCTACACCTCCCGCTGGTGGAAAACAGACCACAGCCCAGGAGTCTCCCGTGAGTCCAGGGGAGCCTCCCTCCACCCTCCCAACTTCTCGTTCAGCCTGGCCTGTCTCGCCGGCACCATCTTCAGCCTACTACACTGACAGTCCAGGGTACCCCTTCCCCACCCCCTCCAGTCATGGGGGGACCGGCTGCTCGGCGTCTCCCTCTAGTTACAGCAACAGACCAGCCCATGGTGATGCAGCGGCCCGTGCACCAGGCTGACGATGGAAAAGCCTGGGCTTCCACGGCGCCCCCCAGCCCCCGCCAAGCCAGTGTGACAGGCCAGAGCCTGAGCACGCCCTCTCCCACCCCCATGCCCGCCAGGATGATGGGATGTTCTGGTGAGGTTAGGGCCAGGGCTCGGAGCAGGGGGGCATCCATGCAGCGTGCACAGCCTGTTCATGCGCCCACGCCCCGCGCCCCCTACCTGCTCCCAGCTGATCTCCTTGGTCTCCTGACCCGTTAGTGGGAAGAGGGAAGAGAAGGGGTGGGTTAAGGGGCAGGCAGAGGAGGACGGGAGGAACGGACATGTCGACGGCCACAGACTCGGTCCCCGCCGCCACCCCCAGAGGGTTAGTGCCACCCCGAAGACCGCCGGCAGGGGGCACTCACAGGCTTGGTCGTGGCCGTGAGGGACTCCATCTCCTCGTGTGTCATCCACACGTTTCCTGTGGACTGAGGGGCGGGGGTGTCAGTGGAGGGTGGGAGAGGGCTCCGGATGGGGCAGGGGAAGGGGTCGTGCTCCTGAAGGTCCCAGGCCATCCATTTATGTACCTCCTGCTTTCCCGCTCAGGCGGCAGTAACAGGAAAGGAGTGACCCAGTACTAAGCGCTCGCCGTGTACTGGCTTTGCAGTTGAACTTGGCTTTGCAGTTGGGCAAATTCAGGTTGAATTGGGATGCTGCTGCACATTTTGCTGTGAGGCTCTGTGCAAATGATGTCACGTCTCTGACCTCACACAGATGTACACAGTGAGGAGGGAGCAGACACCCACAGGGCAAATGTTTTGGGGGTGGGGAGGTACACATGTATTGGGTTATGACTCCCCACAACCCTATGAATTAGGAATCCGTGTAAGGATTCATTTATGTAGCTCTTGAGAATGTCAGGCCCCAGGCTCCATTGCAGGGTGTAGACTATGGCAAGGAACACAACAGACTTCCCTGTCCCTTGTCCTCATGCTGAGGGGGACACAATCAACATACTGTAAATTAATCAGGGAAATTTGAATATAGACGGAATAGTAGAGGAAATTAACAGCCATGTTAACGCCCTTAGATGTGACAAGGGCGTAATGTCTATGAAGAAGAAAAAGGCCCACAGAACTAATTTTGGGAGCTAATCTGTTATGATGCCCTCAAATTACATTCAAGTATATGTTGAGTTTCCCTAACCTGAAAATTCAAAATGCTCCAAAATTCAAAACTTTTTGAGCACAGTCATGAAGCCACAAGTGGCAAATTTCACACCTGACCTCCCGTGACCAGATGCAGTCAAAATGTAGTCAAAACTTAGTTCCAGCCAGATGTAGTGGCTCATGCCTGTAATCACAGTACTTTGGGAGGCCAAGGCAAGAGGATCGCTTGAGGCCAGGAGTTCGAGACCAGCCTGGGCAACATAGGGAGACCTCGTTTTTACAAATAAAAATTTAAAAATTGGTCAGGCATGGTGGTGCATGCCTATAGTCCAAGCTACTTGGGAGACTGAGGTGGGAGGACTGCCTGAGAGGTGAAGGTTACAGTGAGCTGTGATAGTGACACTGCACTCCAGCCTGGGTGACAAAGTGAGACTCCAACTCAAAAAAAAAAACAAACAAAAAACTTAGTTCATGCACAAAATAATTTAAAATAGTGTATAAAACTGCCTTCAGACTGTGAGTATAAGTTGTATATGAAACAAATGAATTTCATGTTTAGACTTGGGTCCCATCACCAAGATATCTCATTATCTATATGCAAAGATTCCAAAATCCAAAAAAATTTAAAATATGAAACACTTCTGGTCCCAAGCATCTCAGATAAAGGATATTCACCTCAGATACAAACACACACGCGCGCGGCACACACACACACACACACACACACACACAGAACAAGTATGGCAAAATGTTAAGAATTGCTAAATTAAGGCTGGGAGTGGTGGCTCATGCCTATAATCCCAGCTCTTTGGGAGGCAGAGGTAAGAGGACTGCCTGAGCCCATGGGTTAGACCAGCCCAGGCAACTTGGCGAGACCTCATCTCTACAATAAACAGAAAATTTAACAGGGTGTGTGGTGCATGTCTGTAGTTCCAGCTACTTGAAAGGCAGAGGTGGAAGGATCACCTGAGCCCAGCAGGTCGAGGCTGCAGTGGCTGTGAGCATGCCACTGCACTGCAGCCTGGGCAACAGGCTGACTGCAACTCAAAAAAAAAAAAAAAAGAATTGCTGAATTAGACATGAGTACATATAATTTTCTGTATGTTTGAAATTCTTAAACAGTTGGAATGAAAGGATAAAATAATTAGAAGTAAATGCTTTGGGGAAAATTAGAAGGTGTTGCTGTGCTGGGGCGATGGGGATGATAGTTTAGTTGTTGAGTTAGGGACGGCTTCTTGGAGGTGGTGACAAGACCTCAAGGATGAGAAACAGTCAGCCTTGGGGAAAATAGGAGGAAGGATGTCCCAAGCAACCGGAAGAGCAGGTGCCAAGGAGGAGCTGACCGGGTCTCCTGAGAAGGGCCTTGTGGAAGGCAGGGTTGGGAGCAGAGGAGAGGCCAAGGGGAGGAGAGTGACAGTCAATGGTAAGCAGGGTTGTGGGACACGAGCTGGAGTAAGCAGGCTCGGGATTGGCTAGTCTGAGGGCCAGAGGCGGGGCTCTGAGTGAGGCAAGGCTGGGATTGGCCGCGAGGCACTCACCGTGCGGGAGGAGGCGGGGGCCGAGGGCGAGGTGAGCGAGACCATCTCCTGGATGGCGAGGCGCAGCTTGAGTCGGTGCAGCGGGTTGCTGATGCCGATCTCGCGCTGAATCTCCGTGTCCGACAAGTTGGCCATGATGGCCCCACTCTTGACATTGGCCCGGCAGGCGGCCACGTACCACGCAGGCATGCCTACCCACAGCTGGAGTGGAGGGAGTGAGGACGGGAGGAAGGGAGAGGGCATGGGAGGAGAAAGCAGGAGCGATGGGCAGACAGGGAGATGGGGAGAGAGAAGTGACAAGCAGCGCCGACAAGAGGTGGAGGAGACGTGGGAGAGTCCGAGGGAGACAGACAGGGAGGACAGAGAGGCCGTGCCAGGGTGGAGGGGAAAGGAGAGGGACAGTAAGAGGCAGAGATGAGGAGAGACAGGAAGGGAAAAGAGGGAGACACGCAGAGACAAGGGCAGGGAGATCAGTGACGTAGAAATATGGAGAATGACACAGACATAGTGATGGGGAGTGAGGCAGAAAAAGAGAGAGAATTCACAGAGAGAGAGAGAGACATGGGGAGACAGACAGTCAGAGAGAAACACCAGCACGGCCAGAAGGGAAGAAGTAGAAGGAGAAAGAAGCTGTTTAGATTTACAGGAAGTCTGGCCCCTCCCAGGTCCCCAGACCACCCCCACCCCCACCTCTAAGCTAGGAGCAGGATGGTGCTGAGTGGACCCGGGCAGGCCCTAGTGGTGGGGCTGTCAGAGGACTTGGGGATCAACATTCTGGGCCCCAGTACCTCTAGCCAGGAGACCACGGTGGGCCCGTCCCAGGCAGCAAAAGGCAGGCCCTGACGGCAGGCCTCTTCTAGGAGTTCGTGCCTGGGGGAGTCAGGGGCCAGAATAGGAACTGTCAGGGGTGGAAACCCCAACCCTCTGGATGGCCCCCTTCACCACACACACACACACACACACACACACACACACACACACACACACACACACACTTGTGCACACATGCATTCATGCACACACACAGCAAAGTCCTTTTTATGAGTGTAGAAAACATAACAGAAAGTCAAAAGTTACATGTGAATCTCTGTAAATCCTTCCCCTCTCCACCCCTATCAAAGGAGAGGAAAAATAAGGAAAAACTCTAGAAGTTCCCAGGCAAGCAAGTTCAGGATCACGGACACCTCCCCCGCACCCCGCCAGCATTTAATTCTCACTTATGTCCACAACCACCAGCCCTACACACATGTATGCGGACACACACACTCACTTCCTCTTGTTCCTTCGGTCCTTGTCTCCTGGGCCTGTCAGCTTGGCTAGTCCCAGAGGGTCAGTGGCCAGTGTCTCATCTGAGGGTGTTCCAGCTAGAGGAAAGGAGGGATCAAAATTTGGAAAGTCTCAAGGGAAAGGGAGGATTGCTTATGCTGGGGTGGTAAGAAAGACATCAGGAGGTAGAGGCCCTGAGGGAGTAGTGAGTGAGGCTATGTAGAGGGGATGAGGAGGCCAGGGAGACCAATGTCACCTTCTGGGCAGCAAATTAGAGACATCCCAAAAAGAGGGCTGGATTCGCTGAGCTGGGCTTGGTAAGGTAGCAGTGGTGCACTGGCAAACGTCTAACAATTCACTCCCTGGGGAGGGAGAAGGGATTCCTGGATTTGTAGTGCTTTCCCATTTCTGTTGTGTAAATAATCCCACCATGGTCAATTTCAAGTGACCAATGTGATGTCAAGCAGCTCACAAAGCTTTTTTTTTTATTTTTGTGAGTAGGAGTCTCCCTCTGTCGCCCAGGCTGGAGTGCAGTGGCACCCTCACAGGGCTACTACAGCCTCCACCTGTTGGGCTCAGGTGATTCTTCCACCTCAGCTTTCCAAGTAGCTGGAACCACAGGCGTGCACCACCACGCCCAGTTTATTTTTTGATTTATTGTAGAGATGAGGTCTCGCCAAGTTGCCCAGGCTGGTCTCAAATCCATGGGCCCATGCAATCCTCTCACCTTGGTCTCCCAAAGTGCTGGGATTATAGGAATGAGCCACTGTGCC
The DNA here is from genome assembly GCF_000164805.1 of Carlito syrichta. Lineage (NCBI taxonomy): Eukaryota > Metazoa > Chordata > Mammalia > Primates > Tarsiidae > Carlito > Carlito syrichta. Next base: position 18,770 of record NW_007251314.1, on the reverse strand, counting down.
TGGCCTTCACAAAGTTTCTTTCTTTCTTTTTTTTTTTTTTTTTGTTTTTGTTTTTGAGTTGGAGTCTCACTCTGTTGCCCAGACTGGAGTGCAGT
>NW_007251314.1:17873-18546 GCF_000164805.1 Carlito syrichta | reverse complement strand
CTCCCAAGGTGCAGGATTACAGGCTAAGCCACCGAGCCTGGCTCACAAAGTTTCTTAAACAACAGCTCTTAAAACCCAGTATAGCCAGGCACAGAGGCTCATGCATGTAATCTCAGCACTTTGGGAGGCAGAGGTGAGAGGATTGCCTGAATCCAGGAGTTTTAGGCCAGTCTGGCCAACTTGGTGAGACCTCATCTACAATAAATAAAAAAATTACCTGGGCATGGTGGTGTATGCCTATAGTTCCAGCTACTTGGAAGGTTGAGGTAGAAGGATCACATGAGCCCAGTAGGTCAGGGCTGCGATAGCCATGAACATCCCACTGCACTCCAGCCTGGGCGACAGAGTGAGACTCCTACTCTTAATAAATAAATAAATAAGGGGGATAGTGGTGTGCTCCTAAAGGTACTCGGGAGGCTGAGGCAGATGGATTGCCTGAGCCCATGAGGTTCAGGATGCAGTGGCCATTAGCCTGTCACTGCACTCAAGCCTGGGTGACAGAGTGAAACTCTGACTCAAAAAAAAGAAGAAAGCCAGCATAAGCAGGCTCCAGCACATCAAAGGAAGGTGCCCTGCTTTTCCCCACCCTTTTTCTCTATTTAAAAAAAAAATTGGTATAGCCGGGCTCAGTGGCTCAGCCTGTAATCCCGCGCCTTTGGGAGGCTGAGGTGAG
>NW_007251314.1:11775-17685 GCF_000164805.1 Carlito syrichta | reverse complement strand
GGGAGCGGCTGCTGCACTCCAGTCTGGGTGACCGAGTGAGACTCCAACTCAAAAAAAAAACAACAAATTGGTAAACGAAATAACAAGTTCATTTGCCCACCCAGTCACCCAGAAGGCCCTTTCCTTTTCCCTCTTCCTCCTGTCTACTTCTTCCAAGTCCTGTCCCTTCCACAGCCTAAGTAAATTGCTAAATGAATAAAGACAAGGACGAATGTCAAACAAATATGGAAAGAAGAAGAAGGAAGAAATGGAGGGAGGGATGGAGGAAGGAAGGGTTGGAATTAGAGTACTCACCCAGAGAGGAGCTGTCCCGGCCTGGGGGTCCCATCCGCCCCTTCTCTTTCTTGCCAAAGAGACGGCCTATAGATGACTTGATGCTCTTCTTCTTGGGGGCTTTGTGCAGGGAATCTGGGGTACCCTCACTGAGTAAGCAGGAGTGAATAAGGGCAGAGCCCTTCTGGGATACTCCCCCTCCTCCCAAATCCTTGTCCACTGCCCTACCTCATCCTCCCAAGCGAGACCCTCCCTATTCCCACCCCTTGTCCCTGCTGACCTTCCCCGTGGGGGTCCCCCATCTTCCATGGACCCTGCCTGCAGTGCCAAGGCCTGGGTCATTCTTTCAAGACGGGCAGAGCGGGGGGTGGGAGGTGGGGTGTCTCCTGGGATGGCTGGCCCCTCCCCTCGTGGAGCACCAGCTTCTTCCTTGGGGACATGATTCTGGGAACAGAGAGGCACAGACACTGGATTAAGTTGGAGGAGTCATGTTAGGGATGCCTCATTGATCGGAATGTCTACTAGTGGTGTCCAGGATGGCCCTATTTTGGTCACCATATCTGAAGGCACCCTAGATTAAGTGGGGATGAGTTTCAGAAACTTAAAAGGCAATAAATACAGTGACCCTGAAGCTTGACAAGCTCACATTTAGAGTTGCTTTGCTTTTGGTGTCAGGAGTGGGATATGCTCGATCTCAACGAAATCGAATGAGTTATAGGAACTGGAAGCAGGAAAGCTAGGTTCAAGGAAATAAAATAGGACCAGTATCTCTTTGCCTCCTTCAAAGGTCAATTCTGAGGATCTAATTGTAGTTCTCAAATGTATGTTTAGTCACAGAAACATTTTTTTAAATCCTTACAGAACTTGATGCATAAGACAAGTAAAACTAGACAGGTTAGGGTTCAGAAACTCAATGTCCCAATCTTCCCTTTGCCCTTTGAGCTGGAACCTTTAGGAAAAGCTAAGGTTGCTTTGAAAAACCACTGGAAGCTGAGTGCAGTGGCTCATGCCTATAATCCCAGAGTCAGAGGTAAGAGGATTGCCTGAGTCCAGGGGTTCAAAACCAACCTGGCCAACTTGGTGAGACCTCAGTTCTACAATAATAAAAAAAAAAATTAGTCATGCGGTAGCACACGCCTGTGGTTCCAGCTACTCGGAAGGCTGAGGTGGAAGGATCACCTGAGCCCAGCAGGTCGAGGTTGCAGTGGGCATGAGCATGCCACTACACTCCAGTCTTCCAGCCTGGGCGACAGAGAGAGACTCCAACTCAAAGAAAGAAAGAAACAAAGAAAAACCACTGGTATGAGGGGTTATTGTTGACATGTGTTGAGGTACCCTGCTTCTGACCCCGCCCATCCTCCCACCAGCCAGGGAGACTTCAGAACACTCACAGTCTTGTCAGTGCCCTCACGGGCAGGACTGGGGGGTGCCAGGCGGGGTGTTGAATGGCCAGAGCTGGGAGGGGAAGGGCTGGCAAGGGTGGAGGTGGTGAGGGAGGGGGGCAGTGAGCAGCTGCTGCGGTAGCGGCCCAGTGAGTCCAGGCCAGAGCTGGAAACCCGGCTCTCCAACTCCTCTGCTCTCTGTTCTGTTGTGTCCTTCTCCTCTTGGATTAGCCTGAGGAGGGAGATTGGGGAGGCTGGTGAGAGAACTGTGGCAGACAGAGAGAGAGAGAGAGAGAGAGAGAGAGAGAGAGAGAGAGAAATGCCAGAAAGACTTGGTGGGGCAGGAGGAATTTGGGGGAAAGCACCATGAAGTTAGAGGGTTTTGGTGGATTTGTGAAAGCCTCACAGGTTCAAAAGGAGTCGGACGGGTCATGATAGTCTCAGGAATTCATGGAAGGATTATGGCTGTCAGGCTGATCAGGGTTTGCCTCAGGCGACCCTGATGGTAAACCAAGTGGTTCTGGAAAATCATAAAGGGATTACTATGGGCAAGAGGTCAAGTTTCAAGGAGGAATGCAAGAACAAGGTAATAATATAGCAGGGTAGCCGGGTTCGGTGGCTCAGCCTGTAATCCCGTGCCTTTGGGAGGCTGAGGTGAATGGATTGCCTGAGCCCGCAGGTTCAAGACCCGCCTGGGCAGTGAGACCTCATCTCTACAATCAATCAAAAAATCAGCCGGGTGTGGTAGCGCACGCCTGTAATTCCGGCTACTCGGAAGGCTGTGGCGGAAGGATCGCCAGAGCCCAGCAGGCGAGGCTGCGGTGGCCAGGAGCGGCCACTGCACTCCAGTCTGGGTGACTGAGTGAGACTCCAACTCAAAAAAAATAATAATAATAATAATAAGAGCAGGGTGAGATCAGAGACCCTGTGGTCAGTCTAGGATCAAGGAAGGTCATGGAGTCATTCAGTATGTGAGAGTCAATAGATCATGTCAGAGTCTGAATGGAAGATGCTGGTCATGTTGGTATATTTGCTGGGGGCCCATGGGGAGTGTATTATAGGTGAATTGCAAAATAGGGCAACTGCCAGTGAATTAGGGATAATTTACATCACCAGGGACTTCTTAATAAATTCAGAACTTTTGTTATATTAGGTAGAAATTCTTGGTATATGGAGTTGAAGTTCTTGATGAATGTGTTAGGATGAGGTTATTGGTATTTTGGATTGGGGACTTTGTTGTGCTCTATTGAGATTCTTGGGGGTACTAAAAAAGTCTGGGTTTTGCTTATGTAAAGTCACAAAATCCAGTGTATTGGAAGGTCACTAATGTAACTGAGTTGAGAATTTGGGTATTTGGGAGTGTAGTCTTTGATATGTTGGGAAATGATGAGTGCTGGCTGGGGGATATTATATGCCTATAGCACATGGAAGACTTCTGGGTGTATCCTGGGGGATTCCTGGACACCAGAGGGAGTGTTGGGTTGGGAGAGTTCCTTGAGGACAGTGGGACAGGAGATGGGCTCAGGAGAGACTCGTCCCCAGAACAAGAGGGGCTGTGGGGCCAGCTCAAGCTGGGCGGGGCAGGACTGGGCCAGGGCTCACTTGATCTCCTTGTTGATGGCCTCCAGCTGTTCCTGAAGCATGATGGCCAGGGTCTGCACATCAGCCTGCCCACTGGGGGACAGCAGCTCGGCCCCAAACATCCCCTCTGCCTCCTCTTCATCTGAGCCATCCAGCTCTCCAGGGAATGGGGGTGGTATGGAGCCTGCAGGGGCAGACCGCTCCCAATCCTGTCTCTGTGTGGGGACAAAGGGATGCCAGGTGGGTGGGTGCCGAGATTGGCACTGAAGGTCTTTGCTCACGGAGTCTTACCTTGCCCACCCCTAACCCACCACATGCCAACACTTTTCCCAGCCCAGCTTCCTCCCTTGACAGGTCCCTCCCTCAGCCCTCTCCAAACCACGCCCATGCCTCCGTCCCCTCCTCTGAGTCTCTTGACCTCGCCCACTTCTCTTCTATACCCGGCCCCGCCCACTCTGGGATTGTATACCCCTTCCTGCATCCCATCATTACTCTCGGGTTCTCACCAGGTAGCAGAGCATCCACATAAAAAGATATTCAAGCAAGAGCAGATGACAGAAGGCATGGAAAAGAGAGAAGACATGGTGAGTCCAGGAGACCCAGCCTCTCAACCCAGCCTCCTCCTGGAGCCCCGCATATTGGATTCCATTTCCCACCACTGCCCGCCTGAGCCCTGCTCAGTCCAAGCCCCAGAGGCAGCTGCTGACCTTGGAGGACTCATCCTTGACCCCTGACCAGCGGCCCCTCTTGCCTGCCCGGCCACTGCCAGCTGCATAGGGATCCAGGTGGGCACCAGAAGGTAACGTGGGTGCCTGGGAGTAACGGAGCTCCAGAGCACTGCCAGGGAGAGACCTGCGGGCATCGTGAGTGCAGTCAGGAACCAAGAGGAAAAAAGAACAGAAGTCAGGGGTCACAGAGACAGGTCTGGGGCCAAGGGTCATGAAGTCAGGGTCAAAAACAAGAGGAAGTCTCAGGAGGACAAGGGAGTGGGGATGAGAAGGGTGAGCTCGGCCAAGGGGCCTCTGTGGGCAAGGGTGGGCAGGAGGGCTGCTGTCACCTGGAGTAGGAGGATGGTGGCCTTCCCCGCAGCTGGTCAATTTCCATCTGCATCCGCTCCATTTCAGCCAAGAGCTGTTCCTGGAGTGCAGGTGTTGGAGGTGTCAGGTCAGAATCTGCCCTGTCCCTGGGGAACCAGCCGTGGTGACCCCAACCTCAGTGATCCCTGCTCTACTTCCCTCCTCCTGTCCCTCCAGGTGTGTCTACCTTGTTAAGCAACAGTTCATCCTGAAGCTTCTTCATGTTGGCGATCTCCTCGCTCAGTGAGTTCTGTGGGGATGAGGCGGAGTGAGGGAGCGGGACCTGAAGGGGGTATGCCCTAGGGGCTACACGCAGCCACCAGTGCTCAGGACAGGCCTGAGGGGACCCAGGAGGAATGAGATGAGCACAAATAGCGACTCGCAGGAGAGGAAGAGAAGATGCATCTGGGGAGAGGAGTCCTGGGAGCCCCAGATGGAACTTCCTGTGCAATCCCAGAGGATTCCGGGTTTGAGAGTCCATAGGGTTGGAGGTTTTAGGCAAAGCCAAGGACTCAGAATTCAGCTCTTGGAATGTCTAGACTGGGCAAAAAGTGGTCTGTGCCCTACAACAGAGAAGTCTGTCGAATTCAGGACGCCTAGGGTTAGGGAGATCTCTGATAGTGGGTCTGGGGGAAGGGTCTGGGGTCCAGGATTCCTGGTCATGGCAGCCCTGGGTCGGGCGCACCTTTTCTTCCAGCGCCCCCATGCGCTCCTTGAGGTGAAGCTGTAACCGCTCGTTGGACTCGCTGAGCAGCTTGTCCACTGTCTCGGACAGCCGCTTATTGTGGTCATCGTTCATTTTCTCCCGCTGCCGGGCCTGCCGAGGGGAGAGCAGAGCTGCTCAAGACTATCCTGCCCAGAGCTCCACCCTCGCCCTGAGCCCCGCCCCAACCCTGCCCCTCTCTCTAAGCCCCGCCCACCCAACCCTCTCTTCACTTCTCAGTCCCCTCACCCGCTGCAGCTCCTGGTTCTTCTCTTCCAACTGGGCCTCCAGCTGCCGAAGCCGCTCCTCAAAGTTCCCATGGCGTTCCTCAGCCTAGTGGACGGAAGCCATGGCATATGACTTTACCCTCGGGGATGCACCCGGCTCCAAGCCCCGCCTCCTTCTAGGCTGAGTGCCAGGCCCCGCCCCCAGAGCACCAGGCCCCTCCCCTGCACCTGTGATTCAGGTCCCGCCCCTGTGTCTAGTCTACCTTCTCAGGCCCACTTCCATCCATCTCAGATTCCGGCCCCCCCAGCCTTTCAGTCCAGACTAGAGAACCTCCCTTTCCAACCCGTGCCCGCGCAACCCTCCGGCCCGCCCCCTCCTCATGCCAAGTCGGGTCCCTTTCCCCGACCCCAGGCCGCCCCCCTTCCCCAGCATCCAGGCTGCAGGTCCCGCTCCTACCTCTCCAGACACACAGCCCCGCCTCCTCCAGGTCCCTCCACCCCCCCACACACACACAGACTCAAGGCCCCGCCCACCCCCACCCGCGGCCCCCCCCACCTTGTTGAGCGCTGCCACGCGCTGGGCCAGCTGGGCCTCGATCTCGGGCAAGGTCTCCGCCTTTTGCAGCGTCTGCTGCAGCTTCTGCTTGGCGTCGTCCAGCCACTCGGCC